>NC_068981.1:118443173-118451791 GCF_001194135.2 Octopus bimaculoides | reverse complement strand
AGTCTATTAGTCCCTTAGTAAAAAGTTTATGTGTAAGGGAGGTAAGTAGTTCTGGATTTGGTGCAATTAGGGTAATCTGGATTTGTAGTGTGAATGGTGTATGGGATGTATGGGGGTTAGTGATATTAAATGGAAGATTAGTGGTGTTCTATATGATGTTATGTGTTTATATTTAGTTGAGGAAGATATATATATATATATATATATATATGGGAGAATATACAAATAATAACAACAGACGAGGACAGGTGGTGTAAATAACAAAAGTATATATTAGTATGACGCTCGGGAATACGGAAAGTCTTTGACGTTTCGAGCTACACTCTTCAACAGAAAGAATACGGAGACAAGGAGAAAAACACGGAGAAAAAAAATTTGAATAGTGTTCAGTCATATTTGTATTATTATGTGATTGAACGCCACGCATCCATTTTCAAGTATTTTTATCTATCTATCTATCTATCTATCTATCTATCTATCTATCTATCTATCTATCTATCTATCTATCTATGTACTGTTCTAATAAACACGATTCCTTAAAGTAAATACGGGAATAGGAATTTTCCAAATTAATGTATGCAGTTTTTGAGAAAACTAATCTTTGACAGAAAACTTGCACTGATTCAGCAGCAAATTCTTACAGTATTTTTCATATTACTAATGCGGTGTGCTGGCGGAATCGTTAGCCCAAACGGGCAAAATACTTCGCGGCAATGAATTCTTTCTCAATATTCCAGACACATTTAAAGAATTTTCCATATAAACTCTATACTGCTGCCATTGTAATTTTACATTTACGAATTTAAATACCTATATTGAAATTTATTTTATAACGAATTTACAAGAAAATAGGTTGGTCCCTTATAGGTTTATCATAGAACAATAATTAATTTACTGTATTCACGATACAAGAAACCAAATGAGAACATCTGTGCAGACAAGAGAAATGTAATTTCGTTCCAAGTGACCGATTTTATTTGCTTTCTCGAAAATGTTTACGTCTTTCACCTATATACCATATACACAGATGGAAGATACAGACACGCTTATCCAGAACTTGATTGCAATGCGTACTTCTTAACCGTGCCTGCTTTATGAATTTATTTCCTTAAGCTGTTTATTTTAAGCTATTTGTGTTGTTCTAATGTGTCGTCTCTTATATCAGTTATTGAGTTCCGAGAGCACAGCCTTTTGAATGTTTTTATCCTGTAAGGGGCTACAAGTATATGTAGTGAGAAACGGAGACTGCTCCACTTGTGTTTGATATGCTTTGTTGGGATTTGTTAATACTACACATTTGTTTACGTCGTTTGCTTGTATATCTATAAATATATTGTTGCCTGATTACTTGCTTCCAACGATTTTTTCACCTTCCGTGTGTAGTTATTGCATTCAAATTCCTTCTGAATGTTATAGTAAATCACGTTATGGTCTACATTTTCTGTTTCACTTCAATACTTTGGACATGGAGCTAAAAGTTAAAAATCATTTTGTGTTTTTTAACTTTTTATCTCCATTTACTTTTGGCACTTACTGGACAGTGGGCATGCTTCAAGTAAAAATATAGAAAGCTTCATGAATTTGAGTGTAACCTTTGCGTAGGTGCCATCTCTGAATCAGCACGAAAAATGTCTTCTATTTTTAGAAGGTTGTAGATCGGTAGCTTGTTTGGAAGAGAAGTACCAATATAGTAGGACACGAAATATTACACAAGGTGGGGAGAGTGGCTTATTTAGTTATAAAGATTTACCATTCAAAAACATGATTCCTTTTTGCATGCAGTCACTCCTCTAAGCATTGAAGAGCTTCTGCCTCATATACAAAAGCAAAATTTCCAAAGTTAAGCACACTGGTACTTTGTTCGTTACCAACCTCTGATCACACCTATGTTGCTACGAACTTTTGAAGAGGGAGGCTTGATCTAAAGAACACTTTTAACTATATCATTGATGCATGGTTATTATGAAAAGTTATCAGATAAATAACCCTTTCATTTATTTGGGGTAGAGGGAAGTGTATGATCACCACTTTCGCAGTGGCGTTCATATCATTCAAATTCCTCTTATAGCACTGCACGTCAGCAACATATACAATGGGGGAGGTAATGATAAAATATACTTTTCATTGAGTGTTCCTCAGATGAGAAGCCTCGAATTCAGCCAGTGTTGAAGAGAAGAGGCCATAGTATTATCAAATATAGAGACTGCATGCATGTGGGGCAAGGATTGACATGAATTTGCGCATGGTGTGGTTAAGTTAAGCATTTGTTAAGATTCTAATAGGGATCGAAGGATAGGGATACTAAATATAAACACATACCCACATTGACATCTGCACAGTTCACAGCACACACACAAATACATTACATGCACACAAATATACATACGCACACACAAACACGTACATACACTCTTACATACATACATACATACATAGATACACACATACATACATACACACACAGATATATGTATGCACGCATATTTGAGCGTGAGTGTGCAATTCGATAGATAGCTAGATGAAGAGGAGCAATAAAATACATATAAATAACATGATAAATGTATTAGCAGATAGTGAGATGAATATATATGTGTATGTATCTATCGAGAGGAAGAAAGAGAGAGAGAGAGAGAGAGAGAGAGAGAGAGAGAGAGAGAGAGAGAGAGAGAGAGATAGAGAGAGAGAGAGAGAGAGAGAGAGAGAAAGGGAGAGAGAGAGAGGGAGAGAGAGAGAGAGAGAGGGGGAGAGGGAGCGAGAGAGAGAGAAAGAAAGAGAGGTGGGGAAGAGAAGTAGAGATAGAGGGAGAGAAACATCGTGAAGAGACATAGAGAGACAGATGTATATTTAGATAGATTGTAGGCTCTATTGTATTGGAATTTCTCGTTGCTGTCTTTACTATATGACATTTATTTCCAGGGTTCTCACAGATATATGTTTCCCAAACTAATAACATTTATTTCGACTCCAATATCCAACTCTTATGTAAACACAAGTTAAGAAGAAAAAAATATTTTTATACGTCAGAGAAAACCAATACGAAATGAAACATACCTATGCAAATGCATGCGTATATTTTTGCTTTTCTATGTTTATTTAGCTCAGGAAAAATTAATAACGTACATTAAGGGACAAACACGTCACGGAACTATTTTTTCCACTTGGCGCCTGTATTGCTAAAAGAATATTTTCTAACCTTTTCTGTAGTTCCTTTGCAATATCATTTAGCGTTACTGATGATAATTTAAAATGCCTAAAATAAAAGTTATTCGAACTAACGAAGAAAGACTAGAAAATAGACGGTGTTAATGTACTGTCAAATTCAATATTATTTTGGAACAAATATCAACAATATCTTCTTAGTTTTGTTGATACTATTAAGTTGCATCTTCAATCTAGTCATGTTGAATTTTTTGCTGATTGACTCTAACAGAGCTTTACTGAGTGTGTGGATTCATGTTTTTAACTAATTTGGCACATATTAGCATAGCATATTGCAATATACACAGTTATATGCTACAGTTTGTGTGCGCTTTATATATATATATATATATATATATATATATATATATATATATATATATATATATATATATATATATATATATATATATCAACTTAAACGCAACATATATAAAACCACACACAGAGGCATCCATGACACAGTCGTGAAAATATCACTTATAAGTAATTCTCTGAAATACATTAACGTAAGAAATGATTTTATTTTAGCATAAGCCAAGACGCTTCATCTATACAAAGTAATCTCTAAGTAACTGGGTAATTAACTGATAAACACGCTTGACATGTTGGTAATAAAATTAATAGGAGCCCATAACTGATGGGCTTCATACTGTGTTGAATGGACATTTTAAACACATATATACTCTGTAGTATATTTTGCAATCTTCTCTTGTAGGTATCAAATTTTTGTGGTGTTAATGAGAGGAAAGTGATGGTGGATCGGCCGTCGGACAAAGTGCTTTCTGTATTCAGTTACGGTTTTTACCTTTGACTTTGCTTTCGTACTTCCGGAGTGAATATAATAAAGTCACAGACACACGCACACACACCTACAAATATATGTGTGTGACAAAATTAGCAAAAGCGCCTGGTGTTGGTAGTATCCCATATAAGTCTATAAAAAGTATGGCGGGAAGTAATTCCGCTATAGACTTCTCCAATTCTTCAGAGAATGCTGGCAAAACAGTAACCTCTTCTAATAAATCAAGGTTGCACAGATAATCACCATTTATAACGAAAGAGTAGACGAACTGTAAAAATTACTGTGGAGCTTTCCTTCTGTCATATACAGGGAAAATCGTAACAAGAATAATGTTCACAAGATTACACACAAATAGCCAAAATAATTCTTTCTGAAATCCATAGTGGATGTCATATGTCTAGGAGCCCCAACTATATTCTTGTCACAGTGCGACAAATAGACCTAAAAATCTGAGAACCTATATATTCCCTTTACGTTTTATTTATTGCTTTACGAAGTCTTCTGTATTGTGGGAAGAAATTGTTTAGGTACCCTGATCAAAAGATGCGAATGTACGGAAAAAAATTGGGAGATAATCAAGCAGTTTCACAGTATGTCTGCTACTCCTTGGCTGTTAGTGACAGCTCAGAGCCCTTTCTGGTCACCCATGGATTAAAAAAGGGATCCCAATTCATTCCAATGCTATTTACATTATTTCTGAATGATTTCATATGTGGAATGTGATTAGTGGATTATTAAAAGTATCTAGATTAAATTGCACTGAAAATTACCACGATATGTGTATTTGTAAAATTCATAAAATAATGTCTTGGTTGTAGAGCTCATTCCCAGGGAGATATCCAAAAGAGTAAGCATCCGTTTCAGCGGCATGCGCTTTTAGACTGTTCATAAATGTAAAGAAGATAGAGATCGCGTTCTAACCTAAATCTGGGGTGCTGGAATACGGACCACCGACCAACTAATTGGAGTGACGGAGTTAACGTGTTAGGGATTTACAGTTTCTGCTTGCAACAGCCTGGACACAGACGGGGATGGATCGCCGCATAGAGTAAGCTGAAGTCGCTTTTGAAAATCCCATTGTCGATTGTAAAAATAACATGGTATAAACAAAATACAAAGTATAGAACAGTAGTATTATCCGCAGTAATGATTAAAGGCCTACACTGGTTGGTCGACATATCGTAAAGCTGGATGAGCTGCTTTTTGTGCTATTTAAGATCTATAATCAACATTTCTTAGTGAGCCTAAATATCCAAGCAAGATGACTATATTGGGCTAATTTGCAAGACAGCTGGACTCGCAGTTGCGCTGGATGAGATAAGCGATCTATATCGAGGAGACTAGAATCATCAAAGCTGTGTTCTACCATGAGCTGAAACTCAAAATATTTCGAAAATGGTACCGAAAAGGATATCATCAGACGACATTTCAGTGCAGCGGATGAGCCAGATACCACTGAATAGAGTTAGACAGTGACTGACCAGGAGGGAATAAATCTTGCAAAGTCAAATTAAAGGGAGCAACAAAAAGAAAAGATCGAACAAAACATACAACACTATTCCAGCAACTTATACACAAATACATACTTTCATACGTGTGCAGACACAATAAAGCCTGTGGTTGTAGCTAAATCACTTTCCAGCATTAGTACAAGACCGTATATTTCTGAGATGTAAAAACAAATTGAATACACTCTAGCACTTGACTGGTATTTACTTTAGTCAAATTCTGAAAGCAAGTTTAGCCTCGGCAGAATTCCAACAGGGAAAGTAAAGAACCAGAAATGAATATCACGAGTCATATTATACGACTCTGCCAATTCTGCCAATTCTGCCAATTCATTGTATCTGGATACAATATTTACATAATAATTCTGCGTTAATACTGAAATATCATACTTGTCATGATGTGATTACGGTTATCCAGCTTTTCTTCAACGACGCAGAATTTCTAGACAACTTGTATGATATGTTGAATCTGTTCTAACATATTTTATGCGACATCTAACTGATGTATAAAATACACCTATTTTAACGACATCAGTTTCAAATATCGAGTAATATAAATATATTTCTAATGAGAATGTGTGATATTCATGCTGGAAGGCAGTAGGTATACGATGAGTATGTAGCAATGTGAATAATGATTAAATTCTACATGCAACTGCCCAAATGGCTTATAGAATTGAATAATAATTAATCGATTCTATTAGAGGTTATCAATAGTTTGAATTACCAACTCAAATTTCTACTCTTTAGAGTTTTCTCTTCTGTGGAATTATAATTGCTATGAGACAATACAAATGTCATATTACAAGTACAAGAGTTTTCAATGTCATGTAATATGTCGTATGATAAACTATTTATTGAATGCTTGAATCTGCAAATGCGACAGAATCAATGTGCAGGAAACTTTTTAAATTGTTCTAAAATCCCAAAGACAATAATGTGTATAGACGACGACTACAATCGCAAATGATAAAAGTAGCTTTGCATTGAAAAACAGTGCGCTAAGAAAGATCGTAAAAGCAATGAGCGAGACGGCCTAACCTTAAAATGATCATATATTTTCTTTCTATCGTTTTTAAAAAAAGCATTATTTTATAAAGGCGTTCTGTAGATACATATTCTTTTTTGTGAATCATATACACACGCATCTTGACTTCATGATGAAAACTACCGCGTGTGGCATGTAAATATTTACCTGTTATTCATTTTATCATAAAACGACAAGTTTAGATTAGCTACTAGCGACAGAAGCAGCCTGTGTAACGAATATCGATGTTCTCGATGTCTTGGTGGAATCGTTTTCCTTGCTCATCATTATTGCTTTATGGTTTTCAGGGAAGTAGTCCATATGACTGTGTAGGAAATGTACATTTCCACACATGTTGCAGCCCAGTGCTCGAAAACTGGTTAACAGGGTCTGCACGAGATTTTCATAATGTGATGGATTCCTGTTTCTCAGGAAATCAAATACAACTGCAACAAAAGCATTTCATGCTTCTTTTTCAATGCCAGATATGGTCTCCAAAAATAGCTCGTCCTGCGATAGTCACCTAATGTGTGGTCCGTCAAACACTCCAACCTTATTTTTCTCACAAGACAAAGCTGGAAACTTTCTGCTTGAGTATTTGAAGCAATCACTGTGTGAGTGTTTCAACACATATTTTGCGCACTATATGGAATGCCCAAGCTTTGTCTTGTCACCCAATTTCATGCTAAAGTAAGGAAGTAAGGTAAATTTTCTTCGGAAAATCTGTGATTTTGCTTCACTGCCTAATCCAGAAATAAACAGAAGATATCAGGACTGTTTTTACATTCCCTTCTATCATAACTGGCCATATTTCTGAAATACAAAACATATTCAAGCCAGTTGTCAGCTGGGAAAACATTTTCAGAAAAAACAGTTATAAAGTAAGCAAATGCAGATTTGTGATGGCAAAGTTCCATAAAGAGCATACATACCATGAAGTTCTTTTTACAATTCTTACAGTTTTCTGAACATGCTTAACGAAAGTGACCTTGACCCATGTGACCTCACAATCAAAACATTAAGAGCACATTCAAAATAACAATTTTCATAAGATACAGTTAAAAGTTCAACAATACATGTCTCATCTAGTTTGCAACGATAGTCACACTAAATTAAACAAGGCGTGAGCATAACTGCAGATAAATTCCGCAAATATGAGACGCATGGTGTCAAGGACAACAAAAATATGTTGTTTCTTAATATCTTATTGTAACCAGTGATGTATAACAACATCCTATAGTCTGGTCGATCAAACGATAATTAATCTACCCTCGAACACCTAGCCTGCTTTTAGCCGTGTCCATTCTGTTGAAAACATGCAAACTAGACCTCCATTTTGAGGATAACATCTTCGCTCCGTCCAACCATCTAGGGGAATCTAACAAGTAAATGTCATGCCATGGTCACTGTTCTTACCTCCCGGCGTAAGCGAAAATATATGTAAATCAATAGCTTTTAGATTATTTATGTGTATTTTTCATCACTATTTTCTTCTCGTTAAGTTACAAATAGCAACCAAATCTTAGTTACCGTTTATACTGAAATTGAGAGCTAATTTTTACATACGCTTCTATACATAAATACTACGAACGTGAAATAATGCTTGGAAAGTATTGTTTCCCGTTCTCTCAAATTATATAAACGTCTGTAACACCAACATTATGAATGTTAGTTTTACCATGTCTCTAGAAAATATACCATCAAACTTTTAAACAATGTTTAAGTCCAAAATGAACCCAATGTCCAAAATTTCTAATATGATTACCACATACCTAGGTGTATATACGTCCAATAACAACCTACAGTTTTTCTTATTACATGATTATATCACAAAAACACTGATTATATTCTTTGAACCAAAGGATGTCAAGTTAGTGTAGTAAGCGACGAAAGAACAGATACTTGAAAATGTAATCAGTTATGTGAGGCAATAATTTGGAATTATGAATAGTGTACGATCTACGGGAATAGAGATGTAGAGTTGGAGAAAGGAATGACTATCGTTCTTTCACATATCCCAACTCCTCAGCATTGTTTTCGTAAAGCACACACACACACACACACACACACACACACACAC
>NC_068981.1:118440410-118443095 GCF_001194135.2 Octopus bimaculoides | reverse complement strand
ACACACACACACACACACACACACACACACACACACACACACACATATGTCCTTTTGGGGATCGGTGGTTCTCGAAGCAGAAAGCTATAGATAATAACGTAAAACATTGAGTAAATACCCCTTGGGGAGAAAAAGTCGAAGACTATTAATTATAGTTTACTACTTTGAGATCCACATTTCCCCCAAAATATAAAAAAAACAAAGAAGTTTAGCATTCATTTGAAGTTTATAAATCTAATGATATTCACAACACAAACACACATACACGCGTACGCGCACACACACATACATACATTCATACACACATATATGTATATATGTATTTACGTATGTATGTATGTATATATTTATATGTGTATATGTGTGTGTTCCTGTGGGTATGTAAGAAAAGAATATATACACTTATCCAATGGAGCAGATAAAATTTGATATGTATTCAAAAATAACTTCTGAAGCACATATGCGTATACACGCAAAAACATCGCCTATATGCTCTCTCTTTGTCTCTGTCTGTCTGTCTGTCTGTTTGCTTGTCTGTCTGTCTGTCTGTCTGTCTGTCTCTCTCTCTCTCTCTCTCCCTCCCTCCTCACCTTCTCTCTTTTTTACACTCATTCACATATTTATACTCATGAATTTCTAATGCGTCCTTCCCCTGTCTTATTTATGTCTTTTCCTATCTATCTATCTATCTATCTATCTATCTATCTATCTATCTATCTATCTATCTATCTATCTATCTATCTATCTATCTATCTCTTTAATTATATGCATATCTATCCGTGTATGTGTGCTCGTTGACAAAGGAAAATAAACAAAAGTAAAAATATGACAAAAATTCAAAATGTGAAAAATAACTTGGATAGAAAGCCGATTTACTTATATATTTGCGTAGTAATTGTACTGAAAAACTAGTTCATTATACTGGGCAGACTAAACCAATTAGACGGCCACAGAATGACTGCAGGCTGACGAGAATGTTGACTCTTGAAAGTCATATATTTTCTTACGTTAATCTTCCGATTGAAACCACGCAATTGCTACAGGCCATGGAATCCAACAACAAAAGTTGAATGATCTTTCCCAGTTTGTCCTGCTAAGATAAGCTTAAAAATATGGATTGAAGCGAATGACGGGCAATACAAATATTAATTATTAATTCTTATCTATGAACGATGTTGAACTATTTTAAAATGCAATGTTTCATTGAGGAATATATTTTCACAGACACCCCACCACACACACATGATAAAAATATATATGAATACATGCCCATCATGAAAACATATCTAGATATTCAGGCACAAACACTGCAAATTATGCAGGTGTATAGATGTATATGAACAAGTCAGGAGTGGCAGATAACTGTTTTCTGAGGAGGACGAAAAATGATCTTTTTCTGTCTGTGGAAGAGGCGTTAACAAAACATTTGTTCACTTTTATCAGCAGGCACGCTGTGCCGCCGAAATTCCTTAAGTTTAACCTTAATATAGATTAAAATTTAGAAATACATAATAATGCGTATATTATATTAATGTACAGCTATCTCTCTATCTATCTATGTACCTTTTTGCATATATATGTATGTATATATCTGTATACTATATTAATATATATCTGCATACATATATATACCCATGTATATACATATCAGAGGCGACTCCAGGTCATCAGCGTCACTCGTGCTTATCACAGATTTCGCATAAGACACATGCCTGCTCGAAGAATTTCACGATTTTCCTCTCTATTTCAAGTCCCAAATGGCTTTTTTTAATATGTAGCATTATGTCTTTCTCCATTTCTAAGTTAAAGTAAAGAAATCCTGCAAGACACAACTGATCTTTGCACACAGACGCACAGAATAACAGCGATCAAATAACGGCAGCGGAGTGCACAACAAACATCATCGATCTGGCTGTTGCCTGTACTCTTGACAAGAGATTCCACATAGTTTTTTTGACATCTACTAGGCTTGTTCGTATTAGCCCGAGTTGCTGCATAAATTGTCGTTCCTTTAAGAATATTGTGGAACAGAAACTTTTCCTAGATTGGTATTTAAATACTAATCTCTATAGAAATTTATTGTTTCAAGAAAACATTGAATTTGAATTACTTTTAATTTTCACGACTATAGATAATTCGGGCTGTAATTTCTGAGTCTGAGTCAGACACATGTGAACGATGTCGAGAGAACGTCTGCTACGAATAATATTTTTTGACACAGGGCACTTCTAAGACGACCGCCAGACGCTGAACGAAAATAGATGAACTGCGACCAGGCTCAATAAAAGGAGCCCGAGTTGTTGGCTGCAATTATATACTTGAAGTCAGTGTTGGTAGAAATTAAATCAGCTTGCAAATACACGTTCGCTTTACTAAATTTATACCGCGGCCAAGTCCGAACAGCCCGAGTGCCAGAGTCGCCACTGATACATACATATATACATACATACATACATACATACATACATACATAAATATGTGTGTGCATGAGCACGCGCGGGTAATTTTGGGACTAATGGGTATATGTGAATTAGTGTGTTGAGTAAAGCACGTTCACAATTCGAGCTACCTGGTGTCATTCACGGTTGGGATGTATGTGTATGCTGGATCTGCTTCAGGAATTCCGCAGAGTTAATTGAGATACTAATAATTCATGAAGGAAACGGAAGATAGAATTGGTACTAG
>NC_068981.1:118432405-118439089 GCF_001194135.2 Octopus bimaculoides | reverse complement strand
TATATATATATATATGGGAGAATATACAAATAATAACAACAGACGAGGACAGGTGGTGTAAATAACAAAAGGATATATTAGTATGACGCTCGGGAATACGGAAAGTCTTTGACGTTTCGAGCTACGCTCTTCAACAGAAAGAATACGGAGACAAGGAGAAAAACACGGAGAAAAAAAATTGAATAGTGTTCAGTCAACGGTCAATCATAATATGCATACATACATACATACATACATACATACATACATAAATATGTGTGTGCATGAGCACGCGCGGGTAATTTTGGGACTAATGGGTATATGTGAATTAGTGTGTTGAGTAAAGCACGTTCACAATTCGAGCTACCTGGTGTCATTCACGGTTGGGATGTATGTGTATGCTGGATCTGCTTCAGGAATTCCGCAGAGTTAATTGAGATACTAATAATTCATGAAGGAAACGGAAGATAGAATTGGTACTAGTCCTTCTTCAGTACGACGATCGTTTCGATTCCTTCTACGACTGTCCTTTTATGGGTGGGATGTTGTACATCCAATGTGTTGCATCGATCAGTGCAGTCTGGGTCACACCAGGTACGTGCATACATAAATTGGTGTCCAGTCAAATATATGGGGTTTTCGCAGGCATGTTGTTGTTTACACGCAGTAACCTGGTTATAACTAGCAAATGGGGCTACCTACAATTGTCCTTAAATATTAGTCATAACAAAATAATCAGAAAGTTGTAAACTATAAGAAATATAAAGAATAAAAATAAAATAGAGAGAGAACGTCTTAATAAATAAGACGTTTAAAGAAAGATTAGATTACATTAAGTTTAAAGAGGTCTACACTTTCTAACATGAACAGAGGCACAGGCGTACAGACACACACACACCTATACACACACATCCACTCTCACCCCCATGCATGCACCCGAGTCTACACTTTCTAACATGTGTAATCCCGCAGGGATTACACACACACACACACACACACACACACACACACACACACACCACACACACACACTCACACACATTCTCAACTCCACGCGCACAACCCGTAAAAATGTTACAGTCTTAAGTTTTTCACGGTGTAAGTTTTGGAAAGAGGGTATTTTGGCAGTGTTTATTGTAGATGTTTGTCATTTTGAATGTATATGTGTGTGTATATATATATATGTTTGTGTATGAATGTGTGCGTGTGTGTGTGTCTGTGTGTGTAAACATGCATGTGGTTGAATTTTTAGACAAAGAAAAAGAAAGAAAGAGAGAAAGAAAAGAAGGAAGTGGTATTTTACTGGGATGGTTGAAATTGTTGACAGGTCAAAGAGGTCATTTTTTTTATCAATTGCATAAAATGTGTCTCAAGTATTGCGTTCGGTTATTTTGGGCCAATTGTCATGATGGCCAGCAGTAGAAAATAGAATCTATGGAATTATTTGAGTAGTCTTATAAATGTCCGTATGTTTGAGTGTTTGTGTGTGCTTGTGTGTGTGTGTGTGTGTGTGCACGTGTTTGTGTGTGTGTTTGTGTGTGTGTTTTGTGTATTTGTTACGTGAACTTTTCCAGTTATTTTAGTAACAGTAATGAAAATATTATTTATAATAGTATCCAGTGTAACCTAGTTTGGTTTTTATGGGTAATTAAAAAAAAAAGTATTTCTCATTCTTTATAAATATATTTTTTAAACGTTTGATTTCGGTGAACATTTTTTCCATTGCCCTTCAGTATTTGAGGTCATCTTTTGGGCATTTGTAGAAAGGAAAGATCTTTAATTTGTTGTATCTGCATAATTCCAGATGTTTGATCAGTGAAATCTCATATAGTTCTTTTTTTCGGATGTGTTGCACGTAGGCAAAGGGAATTGTCGCCTTCGCCAATATAATTGTCTTTGCAATTGGGGCAGTTGATGCAGTATATTAGATTCTGTGTTTTATTTGAAAGGAAAATCTTTTAAATTTTATATGAGAACCAGTATCCAAATATTTGAAGTTGTTGGTACTGCATATTTCACATTTATTGTCTCCACAGTTCTTCACAAGAATTTTGAATTATCCTCTGAAGTGAATTTTGCTATTGCGGAAAGTTTTATCTAAAACCCGTTTGGTTGACATTTGCATCTGAGATTTTATTCATATTCCTTATGAGATTTTCATTAAATAGTTTTTCTTTTTGGACCTTGCAAAAGTATTGGTAGGTTTGTTTCTATAGTATGGAATATATTAGTCACTCATGGATCATGTGTGTCGATAAACAGAAGAGTGTTTGGGTGTCAATCTGAGGACAGTGCAATCTGAGGGCATGTATCGAGAGTGATAAACATCAAGCATCCAGTCAACATCATGATATTTGGAGTGATCACTAGTGATGGCGACGTTATGCCTCCATTAATCTTCACACAAGGCCTCAGACTCGACACGGAGGACTATATGAAGTGCCCGGAGGAGGTTGTGCTGCTCTGGGTCAAGAGGGTGGCTCCTGGAAACCCTATGTCTGTCACCAGGACACTGTACCATACCACACTAACAGAAGAAGCCAGTAATGGCTGTCAGACATTTTCTGCGACCACATTACCCCTAGTACCTGGCCACCTAACTCCCCAGACTTTGTAACACCAAATATGAGCTGAACGCAAGGATTATGGCAGCATTCACCAACTTAAACAAGGAGATCGTCCAGACGAGTTGCAGAAGATTCCGAAGTCATCTGGAAGCCATGGTTGAAGACAATGGCGATTTTATTGAATAAATTTACTCTTTAGTATTTCAAGATATTTTTATGTAATTTTGTTACATATATCTGTTAAAATGAGATTTTAGTGTTATTTCTATTTTTACGTAATTTAGACGACAATTTATTCACCGCACCTTGTATACTCTCTGCACATGAGGCATCCTTAGGAAGTTTTTTAATATCCACATATCTGTCAATATATTTATCTGTCAACTGTCTCTCTAACTATCTATCTGCTTATCTGTCTATTACTTCCTGCTCTATTCCAATGTGTAAGCCGATGAAACAACACTCAGTAGCAACCTTGAAAAAATCGATAATTGTAAATTAATCATTTGTCTCAATTTCGCAGCTCGGATTCCCTCTCAAATCACTTCTTCCTACGACTGTTTACTTCCGAAGAAATTTTGAGCAGCAGCAGAAGCATCAGCAGCATCAGCAGCAAGAGTAACACCAGCAGGGGCAGCAGCAGCAGTAGTAGTAGTAGTAGTAATAATAGTTGCAGAAGCAACAAAAGCATCAGCAGTAGTAGCATTCTATCTAAGTCACTTGCTAATAGTTCTACCGGATCCTTCCTCCAAATTTTTCTGTACCTCATCTAAAAGACATGCTTTATTCATTTTATTTAAATGTCATCAATAGTTTTCTGAAAGTAAAATAACAAATTTTATAATCGAATTACCAATTAATCAGTTTAAAGTGCAGTACACAAATTGATATATACATATGCATGTGCCTGTATGTTTTTCCATATTTATGTGAGTTTCTGCCTGACTCATTCAGCGTAATTTCGTGGTATGGGTATAACTTTTTGACAGATAACAGTTTTTGTTATGGTTATGTCCCAAGTCAGCAATCCGGAGCATGCGGGCCTATAAGCAAAGATAAGTCAGCTGCACTTGAAGATAGTTTTGATGGGAATGTCGCACCGATATTCCTTAGGTTGCTATGTAAGCGTGTATAGAAGAACAGAATATTTTTGTTTTCATATTTAATCTAGAGTAGTCTTTTGTAATGAGGTCATTGCATGTTATTTCACCAACGACAGTATACCATTATGGACAGTTATATTTTAATGGCATTTTCGAAGTGCTGATGCTCACATGTTTTGTATCTTCTGCATAAATTTAATATAAACCAGTTTTGATCAGTTTGCACGTTTAAGGGTTTTACTGTTCTTAAATATTTATATGTGTGAGTGTGTGTGTGTGTGTGTGTGTGTGTGTGTGTGTGTGTGTGTGTGTGTGTGTGTGTGTGTGTGTGTGTGTGTGTATGAGTGTGTTCAGATGCTAGTAGCTGTTTTCTAATTTTAGATGTTCCTATATCATAAGGATTACTTAGTTAGCTAAATTGTTAGCTAAAGTTTGAAGGAAATGTGCAAAATTTCTATAGAATAATCATAAGATAAGAAATGGGAGCATTTATTAGGTGTAATGGATTGGTAGGTTAATCCTATTTAGTTTATTCACACATACACACAAAATACCTTTATGCACTTCAAAATGTATCCTAGTTAACAAGCTTTGAATATCTTAATTACAGATCGTTAAACATTTACCGATATAGCATAGATTATCCATTAAAATTACAATTAAATATTATTTTCTTAAAATGTTCAAAATAAAGTTCAAAGTGATATGAAACATTTATCTGTATCAACCAGCTATAAGAAAAATATCAGGAGCAGCACAAGGAGCAGCCACCACAACAGTAGCAGCAACAGCAGCATCTGTAGTAGTAGTATATTCCCAGGAGTGCAATGATTGAAAAGAGTTCAAAAGCCTTCTGACTGTAATTATGTTATTCTTCAGAAACAATGAATAAAGATCTTATAGCCCAATGATTCCTATCCTTTGTAAGAAAACGGGATGTGATTTGAGGAACATTTGGTTGCTATTTCTAACAGGTAAAGCTACATTGTATACATTGTAGAGGCTCTCACATTGGTCTGCACGTGTGGAAATTTTCCGTTGATAAAGATTAGAAATAATCATCTTCGTAGAAAGAAGACATCAGTTCCGCCTAAGGTGAAATCGAAAAAAAAAATGTTTTATAGAGGTTGAATGAACCAGGGATTGGTCTGCAATCGCATTAACACCTGAGACATCAAAAGCAATAAATCCATGAATTTTGTCGTGATGTAAAGGTATTATAGTTTGACATCAACCGAAGGTCTAAGGGTTAAACCGTATCAGTGTGATAACGTTCCTTTTAATCTTGATTGTATTGTCATTATTTGTTTTACATTATTTTAATTTCCAGTGAGCTCTGCTCAGATGCATTTATGTTGTTCATAATTAATAGAAAATCATTGTATCTGTTGAGTACATTTATAATATTTCAAGTATTAAATTAGAACGTATTAAACTTGCCTAGATTAAAAAAAACAAAATGAATACAAGGAACTCTTCCAAAGTAATCGCAATAAACGTTTCCGGAAACCTGACACCATAATACATAATATAACTGTTTGTATATTATTTGATTTTTATTCATTTTCTTAGACGCAGTTTCGTACATTCTGAGCTAGATAATATGGATTAAAAAAACAGCTTTTTCAATCTTTCTCCATCGCAGTCTATCAAGCCTTCGCCGAACGATGTGAGATCAGCAATAAAATTACTTATTGGCAAACAACTTCTATCTTACTTAAAAGACATTGACATTAAAAAATAAAACATAAAACAAACAAGCTGTAGGTATCGTTGATGAAATGTATCGTACAACCAATGTGCTAAATACAGAAATTTATATGCCAGACTATAGTCTGGTACTCTTTTTGTTTTTTCGAAAGATTTTGAAACTTGGAATGTCTCTTGTCTTTACGAATGTATTTCCCGGAGTAGAAGATGGATGCATGTGCAATAAGTATACGTATGAATGATAATTGGGTGGCAGATAAACTTTATGACTGAGTACTATATCAGCAACTAAACAGGACACCGTTGATTATCCTCAAATGTGTAATTAATAAAGAAGTCATTCAGTTTGGAGTCAATAATAAGTTTCAAAAGCATTTTTTAAAAAAGCTGTGTGATGTTGATGTGAGTTTATTCAAATAACGTTAGACACATTGTGCATTCTATTTTCGCATGGATCTACAACATCACAGAAGGTAGAGTGGAGGGCAGCATTTTCTAACAATTACCAGCAGGCGGTATTATATTGTGATGGCAGTAACAGAAGTTCCCCAGTATGGCGCCCAACCAGTGACTAAACAAGTACAAGAATATAAAAATAGACTGCTCTTCATTATATAAATGACTTTGCGGCGTGTAGCCTGTCACAATATATTCCTTGTATTAAGTTCTTCATTTCTTCATTCGTCTCTCCCACTCCTCTATACATACATACATACATACATACATACATACATACACACACACACACACACACACACACACACACACACACACACACACATATATATATATATATATATATATATATATATATATATATATATATATATATATATATATATATATATATTGGCTAAACTGGCAATATGACCATCCCCAAGTACATCAATATACATATATATATATATATATATATATATATATATGTGTGTGTGTGTATATTTATATACTATACTGTTCCGCTTTTGATTGGAACAACAAAACCAGTACCCTATCCAACGAGAGATGATTATCATTTAAAATACACAGGATCTAAATGTGAGCTAACCTGCATGTTTCGCGAGTACTGTAATTGCACAAACTTTTTGGGCCTTTAGCTTTGTTTGTTGTTGCAAGAAAGAATGCAGGATCGTGCATGGTATGCTATTAAAGCTAGTTCGTTTATCGTACAAAAGGAGCATGAAACTTCTTGTATCTGACATGTAAATCCTGTGTTTATGAAATACACAGACACACAGACACACACACATACACAAACACACAAACACACACACACACACACACACACACACACACACACACACACACACACACACACACACACA
>NC_068981.1:118429339-118430365 GCF_001194135.2 Octopus bimaculoides | reverse complement strand
TATATATATATATATATATATATATATATATATATATGCATATCTATCTATCTATATATATATGCACTTATATACACATATACATACACAAGCATGCAAGTACACACACGCAGACATGGAGAGGTACACGTATGCATATACGTTCATATATACTTAAAGTTATAGATAGTTGTACATCCACTCTTGCAATGAATTCATTCTTCCACATATACGAAATAAAGACTGACGATTATAAATATATATATACGTACACACATATACACAAATACACTTGTACCTATACATATATATGCATACAAACAAATAGACATATATGCAGACATGCCAATAGATTTCGAAGATTTACAAATCCTACATCTAGATGCATAAATACACAAACACACATATATACACAAAAGATACATAATACACGCATACATACACATGCGCATATACAGATACACATACAAATGTATGTGCACCTATGAAAAACATAAAATCACACCTCATGCACTTATGATATATATATATATATATATACATACATGCATACATACACACACACACACGCAGACACACACGCAGACAAACACACGCACATACATATACGTATGCATAAAAACTCACTGATATGTACGTACAAATATATATATACGACGGGCTTTCAGTTTCCGTCTACCAAATCCACTCTCAAGGCATTTGTGGGCCCGAGGCTATAGTAGAAGACATTTGCCCAAGTTGTCACGTTGTGGGACTGAAATCGGAACTATGTGATTGTGAAGGAAGCTTTATCCAAATAGCCACGCCTGACATACACTCACATACATATGTATGGATATACATATATACACGTGCATACGGACATAGATACGTATAATTACAAAATGACACTTGTTTTTCGCAAGTATTATTACTACTACTACTACTACTACTACTACTACTACTACTACTACTACTACTACTACTACCGTTGTTGTTGCTGTTGGTACAGATTATCAAATATATATATATACAAGTATAGATAGTTAGAGAGAGAGAGAGAGTGAG
>NC_068981.1:118427976-118429329 GCF_001194135.2 Octopus bimaculoides | reverse complement strand
AGAGAGAGAGAGAGAGAGAGTGAGATGAGAGAGAGGGGGAATATGGCCATCAGGCACAAATATTTTAGAAACAAATTGAATAAGTGAAATAGAAACATGTCAGGTAGTTAAGGTGAGAAATGGATGGTTAAAATTGGAAGCCTCGTGTGTTAATAGAGTATAGATTTAGAGAATCCCTTCCGAAGAGTTTGATTAAGTTACTTCCAAGGCCTATTTATAAGAGATCCTCAATGTTCTGACAATCTTATGGCTGTAATTGATTAGGTTCTTTCGTTTGTTCAGATGTGTGCGCGATAGTAAGATTTGAATTACCGCCTGGGTACATAATCAATTTATATGTATGTATGTCATTATTCAGTTTATTTCAAGATTTCTTGCCAATAGAGAAGGAACCGGTCTCTAACCTAGATCCAAGTTTCCTTCATTGGAATTTCAATAACAGTGTATTTTTGTATGTATGTAAGTATGTATGTATGTATGTATGTGTGTGTCTGTGTATCTGTGTATTCGTTTGAGTGTGCGTGTGTGTGTATATGTAAGTGAGTGTGATGTCAGCAGATATAAGTACCCAACACATTTTATATATTATAAACGGTCCACCCCTAAATATCTTATGTTTGGACTGCATAATGAGTGTCCTTTCTCTTCTGCTGTCGGCTGATTATGATTTAAAAGAGATTTGACTGCTATTGTTTGTTTTTTTTGCACTTCGAGAAACCACATAAAGGTTCTCTGGCTCGTAAATATATATTTAGCTGCTATGTCGCGTATATGGTTTTTGCAGTACGTCTATACGTGTAGATATATACTGGTTTTTCTGCAGTTTGCCATTCATTTCAATTAGAAAGAGTAGGGTGTGCAGACGTTGCTGATATAGATGATGAATCATTTAACATCGTTTGCTTATTTTGTCTAATGATATGTGAGTTAGTGCTCAATATATTTTACCGTATTTTAATATTAGTTTCTATATCCTTGTGTGGTGCCAATGTTTTTGTATGCATGTCGTGTGTAAATATTTATACAAGATAATAAATGTAGTCGGTAACGTAATTTGTCTTTTGTAAGATGCTAGTTATGTCTATGTTGTTTTAGAAAATATTTTCTAATGTTGATAATAATTATGATAATGGATTTTCATAGCGTTACTTAAATCTGTTCTTCTGGGAAAATATGTTAAAATGTTTATAAATCCGTTTTATTCCAGGAGGTAACTTGTTATTTTTTGGAGTGGTCACATATATCCCCCAAATTATCATGTGATATATTAAATATATCAGGAGTCTGAAGCGATGCCATTTGAAAAGTAGTCTTGTCATCTCTCTCTCTCTCTCTCTCTCTCTCTCTCTCTCT
>NC_068981.1:118425912-118427801 GCF_001194135.2 Octopus bimaculoides | reverse complement strand
TATATATATATATATATATATATATATATATATATATATATGTAAAAGTGAGGTTGTATACGTGTGCGTGCAAACCCGCATAACTTCTGATATGTTCTAGAGACGGTTTTAGACTCATAAAATTTTTCACATAATGAGTAATGGGCTCTCTGGGAGAAGAAAACTCCCTTTCCTGGGTTACGTTAAAAAGGGAGGTAACTGTCAGGAATTGATTGTCCCCCTTACATCCAGCATGATTAATCCGCTGAAGGTTTTTTTATAATATTTTAATATTGGTATTAATTAATGTTTTTTATTGACAATTAGTTACTAACATAACTGTCATTTCAGTTCATTGTATGTTTTTCTTAAAATTTGTTAAGATATTGTTATTATTTAACTTTTTTTAATAGTAATTCTATTATTAACGTACAATTGTCATCTCATTTTATTATATCATATTTCTTGTCTTTTGTCTCCAAGGAGGCGATCCTCCATTGGTCGAAAAATTATCACAAACTCAATTGGCTGTGAAAGAGTAATACTGGCTAAAACTCCATCTGGAGAATAACTACTTCTTTTCTCAGCACAGTTCAGGAGGCCCTGAAAAAAGTTATGGAAGCTATCATTTCTCTTTTTACAAAGCGTAAAATAAAAAAAAAGCCATATGATATTGCGTAAGAAGAGAATTTATAGTAGACTAAGGACAGAAAGTAATTATAAAAAGTTTAAATTAGTAACATACGAAAAGATATTTGGTAGACTCTTATTGTTTTTAGGTACTTACCACTTACGTTGCAGATGCTACCTAACTTTAACTTAGATTCTTTCACAGGCACTGCAGACAAATATATATCAAAACGAAATATAATCGTGTGATTGTTGTCAACAGTGAGGCAGAGTCATCCAGATTCCACTGACGTCGACTACGCCTTTCATCCTTTTGGGTCGATATAATAAGTAACAGTTGAGTACTAGGGTCGATGTCATCAACTGTCTCCCTCAGTCACCAAAAAAGTATCTAGTAGAAACAGAAAATATTCCAGCCGTAACATGTAAATGATGCTGAAACTTTCCTGATTACATAGATATTGCTTTATTTTCACTAGTCTCAGATGTAAAGTTAAACCTTAATATCTACCCAGTTTCACTTTCTATTATATATGCGCACCTGATGCTTGTGCACGTGTGTATTTGTGTCTGTGTGTGTGTGTACGTGAGACTGTCTTCAGAGAAAATAGGGGAATAAAAAAGTACATGTCTATAAGTTATATTAATAATGATTTGCTTCCTTGCCACTTCAGTCACACACGTGTCTAAACATGCATTGAGAAAGCAAAACAATGAAATAAGTTTTATGCAGGTTTGCGAAATAAATTACTAACAATATACACATGTATGACAGAAAGCCAAGCAGCTATTCATATAGCTGTTTTTTATATTTCACATATTTTCTTCTTTCATAATAATAGTCTAATTGCTAAACGTTCGAAATGAAATGAGGTTAACGATTTTGTTTTAGTTAACTTTTAATAACAAATCACAAAAATATTTGTGTTTACGTATTACTTTTCTTACATGTTTGTAAATATTGCAGTACACTTTAATTCGTTTTGAAACAGCAATAAATTTGTGGATAAATTTTAACCATTGTTGAGAATCGCAAAAGTCATTATAACAAGTTAGTATAGGGTCAAGTGAGTTTTGATTCGAATGTTACCAATTTGGGACTGATGGCAATGCTTATCGTAAACGGTGATTTTTTTCCTGTTTCCTTATAACTAATCTCTAATGTAACTACAAACCTGAAATCATCGAATAAATTGCACACATGGATGCACGCTCGCCCACAAACACATATACATACATACATTCACAGACACACGCGCGTGCGCATATATATATATATA
>NC_068981.1:118422407-118425791 GCF_001194135.2 Octopus bimaculoides | reverse complement strand
ATTATATTATTTCTGTTTTATTCTAGCAGCTTTTGTAGCGTTATTTTCACCGTTTTAATTAGATTTCAAATTTTTTGCAAATAGTTGAAATATGATGGATAATTACAATTGTATCTCACTAATCCCATTGCTAAGTTTTTTTTCTGTGAAAAGTATTTGAAAACGTTTAACACTTATTATCGATGTGATGCAACTTCCAGATTTTAAACTGTTTCCATTAATATTTTACATAATTGGTTTTCTTTAAAATGGTTTTGAATATTATTTTTAATCACGATTAAGAAACGAAGAAGAAAACAATAACAAAATGTAAAAATAAATCTATACAACAAAGTTAAACAAATTTTAATAATACAAATAAAAAATTATTAAATAATACCTGTTCGGAAAGTAATAGGAAGCAGTATAAAATTATTTTCTACTCCTTTTCAATCACACTTTCGTTAACTTATACAACTATCTCAATTCTATGCACAGTTCAATACAATTTATAAATAGAGCAATCCGAATTGCACGCACAACCCAACACAACATTCATACGTGTAACATAAATTATGTACAATTTCTATGTACGACCCAAATATCCGCTTAGCATTAACCATTGTTCTAGATTGTGGCTAGAAAAACAACGGTAATCGTTAACCGTGAACTTTCCTTAGTTAAAATTGTTTTTCTATTTTCTTTGTATTGCTATATTTTACTTTAATGTAGTAGTAAATAATTCATTAAATTAATTGAATTGGAAAATCAATTTCACACTCGACTAACAAAAGCAAATACCTTTTCAAAGGTTTCAGAATAAAGAATGATATGCTTTCTGCAATGATGAATTGGCTAGATGCATGTGAATATATACGATCTACTACTTTACACCATATGCTCTCTATATATACCAAACAATTTCTTTAGGTTATAATTCGTTGGAGCGGAGCTAAAATGTGAGCTCTTTTATCATATTCCAATAACAAACGAAAATTGAACACACTTTTACAAGGTAAGGACACAATTATTAATTGACTAGCTCTGTATTTTACTGATACTTGTATCTCCTCGATTTCGACTCCCAATGTTAACCATTTAATTTCATGCGCTTGAAAGCAATAAACACATATAATCTCGTCTGAACACAGCCTCAAAAATTTGACTCCTTACAGTCAATCATGAGATAATTAATTTCGACAAAGTAACGTTAAATTTCTTACTTGACAATCACATGTTACTTTCAATTACTTTATCAGACACATGAACTTAGAACATCAAACACCTAGATCTCACACCATTTGTGTACCTTATATCTCAGGTTTTGTGATCGTTATTTTATGATAAATCCTTATGCATGAGAAATAAATTTGTTGGACTATCCAATAGCTCAGCGATATACATATGTTGTAAAGATGATAAGCGTCCTCAAATCTGTGGATTTGGTTTCCGTCAATCAAATTTTTTGAGTTGTTGTGTCTCTGTTTCAAGCGTATGTAAACTTTCACTTGGATTCTCTTCTTTATATAAACTGATTAATACATCACAAGCAAAAAAAGCACAATGATATGTTTTTTACTTCAAATTATTATGAATTTTGTATCTCAGATGATTAACTGTGATAGTATAGACTTTCCTAAATGTGTTAGAAGATTACATGTGCATGAGTTGTTCTTATGCTGTAAAATCTGCTTCACACTGTCTCCACATAAAATTAACGATTTAGGTGAAGTGAAATAGATATCAGTAGAAATTAAAATAGAATATCAAGCACTTCTGAAGACATCTAACCGAAGAAGAATGATTGTTGTAACCTCCTCTTAATTTAGGTTATGTAGTGTCAAATTAGTATCTGTAATTCGAGTATTTTAAGCTAAGAAAACATCTCAATGTCTTTGAATGATGAAAGTGTATGAAAACATAGATTTACATTTATTTTTACACCAGTATTGATTGTAATTTTGTTCTTGCTTAACCCAGTTAAAACGGATAGAATAGACCTTTCATTGAGTGTATTTCATCCGGGAGCATCAATTATCCAAATAGGTGACTGTGATTATGTAAATACATAACTGTGGAGTAATTGCATGGTACGAGTTAATATTTTAGCTATAGACTCCATCCCTTTCATATCTATTAGGCCCTTCATTTACAATATTTTTGTACGCCTAATAAAAGTGTGTGTTGTTTAGCACCAGAAGACCTATCAACAAAAGCCATTGATCCCTGAATCCCATCGTTTTAGGTCTATTTAGGATTACATTACAAATGGTCTCTTGAAGAAAATGATGCTACTAATTATAGCAGGATGGGCGACTACGTGGAAGAATTTGCTTCTTGATTTGGCAGGTGAGATAAAGAAAGAAAACTCCGGTATACACAAATGAGAAATTATTCAAATGAAATAGCCATTTATGTATCATACTTAAAATATATCCACTCTCGATAATCCATTGACTGTGGTATTTGCGATAAGATAACATCCCTTATGAACTTCTAATATTAACACCTGTTATGACCTTGCTTATATTTATTGTGTTTTTAATGCAGCGATTCATAAGACATCTAATATTAGGCCAAATACTGCAGTAACTGGCTATCGACATCGTGTATATGCTAAGTATGTCAGAGAAAAGGCTTCGGTAAATATGGTAAAGTCTATGAGCAAGAAATAAAAACAGACTTATGATTTGTGTCGCGTTACAACATAAACAGGCTATGATATTATTTTGCACCGATATACGATCATGTTCTGCTTTTAACAACCTTAACTATGGAATGAAATAGAAAACATAATGAAAATCCTTATTATAGTAGTTCGATTTATAACTCGTCGAAATACATTCACATGTTGCATTCCTTGCAAGTTAAATTTTAAATAGTGCATGAAACTTTTAGTACAACTTAAAAGATCATGAATTTCACATATCTTAATCTTACCACACAGTATATTTGAAAAAAAAATCTAACAAAACAGACAAAATTACACCCCGTGTTGGTTTAATATCGTGGATGTTCGCACGCTAACTCATTTTCATTTCTCCCTCTCTCAGTACACACACACACACACACACACACACACACACACACACACACACACACACACACACACACACACACACACACGCACGCACACATATACACATACACACTTATGAAAATAAAGAAAGAGAGAAAGAGATGATTAGCCTCAGATTTTCTTATAAACTGCTGAAGAATACACGCTATTTCCCGAAATTTTGAAGGGATGAGTTTTCAATGTACTACTCGTAGATTGGGATTTTGTTTAGAAAATTTAGATAAACAATTTGGGGAGAGGTTTTGAATCAATTTTATTATAATCAACTTCCGTAAATTTAAAATTTTAAAAATTTTGTTTCAGATTTTTATGTCTAAAGCATCATC
>NC_068981.1:118419765-118422031 GCF_001194135.2 Octopus bimaculoides | reverse complement strand
ACATACATACATACATGTATGTATGCCTATATATATATATATATATATATATATACCAGGCTCAGTTATAAGTCTTTTTCAATTACATATGAAAAGCCCTTATTCGACAAAATATATCCCATCATATTCTGTTGTCTGTTGCTATCGTTGCGCCGAAACCACGCTTTTACCATTTGATTGATTTAGAGGCAAAAAACCCCAAAACACTCCCTGTGCCCGTTTTCAACCTCATCAATGTTGCTGCAATGGGGAGAAAACGAGTCATAGCTCGGAAAAGTGGTAATTTGATGGTGCAATGTCTGGACTGTAGGCAGGATGAGGGAGCACTTCTATCCCATCAAGTTTCTCAAGCTTGCGCTGGATCACATTAGCAGGGTGTGTTGGAGCATTTCCACGCTCTAAGAGAGCACATTTTCAAAGCATCATACACTAGTTGCAGTTGTGAAGAAAAATTAGCGTTTCAGCATGACCATTTCGGAAAGAATAACAGCAAAGTTAACAATCTCGTTAGGATCTGAACTTGGACTGCAGACAGCCAGATCAGTTGTTGTAAGGTAAATATAAACCTTGCTTACAATTTCTGGTAATTAATTGAAACTGGAACTAGGACATAGTATAAACCACTTAAATTTCAAAATAAAAAAAAGTTACTCTACTGTAGAAAGCCCACCAGTTCGAAATCAACCTTAATTCTTTTTAACGTAGAATAAGTTATCAAAGACTTGAAAAGGTTTTCCTTCCAAGCATATTAATCATGATATCAAATTTACTTATGAAAATGAAATTAGAAACGAGAAGCAGTTTGTCTCGCAGAGTTAGAATTCTGATATAAAATTAGACTGAGAAGAAAATATAACGTTTGTTACTGAAATTGTTGAAACAGCCTTTGGCAGAGACACTATTATTTAAAACTAGTTAATGTTTTAGTGGTAAAATAATAAAACCTAGGATATTATTGCTGATTAATCTACATAAAGGATTACTAACAAAATTGTTTTTCTGGTAAGAAATTTTGTAGGATTGGTTAAGGATTGATTACCAGATAATTAACATGGACATGCAAGAAGGCGAAATAGCAGTGTTGCTGCAGAACAAAACGAAATACTTTGCAATATAGCATTTCGTCCGGCGTTTCCGTCTCTGCCTGTCTGTCTGTTTCTCTTTTGCTCTCATTCTTTGTACACCTATCTATCTATCTATCTATCTATCTATCTATCTATCTATCTATCTATCTATCTATCTATCTATCTATCTCTCCCCATTGTGCAATCTTATTTCCTTCTGATACTATTCTTACATGTTATTGTACAAAACACTTTTCAAGCGACGTCTGTACCACAGAAACTCTCAGCGCGGTGATTTACGTGATCCTGACCACGCAGTACTACCAGTCTACAATTTTCTTAACGCAAAAAAAAAAAGAGAATAATAATCCAAAACCTCCCTGTCCACCCTTCCTACTGTTTTCAAACATCCGCTGGCTTCTACACGAAAAGCGTATATGTTTGTCGCCCAACTAGGCCATCTATTGCATATAACGGATTTTTATTCAGCTGGGTGGTTATTCACAATAACAATGAATGTTCATTTATTTGTTTCATATATTTCTGAGACGACGAAAATCTCATCTAGGCATGTAGCTGGCAGTGAGTACACGCAGGAGTGCTCCCTGGCCGCTGCTGCGACGATATTCGTTTCTCTTCGTTATATATTGAGATTTGGAACAGATCATATAAATAAGAGACGTTATCTATTGACAAATGTTGCAGTAAATTACCTTTCAACAATTTGTTTGGGTTAAGTGTGATGCACAGATAACTATTTTAATTTAATACTGCATCTGTGGCATATATCGAATGTAGCTACATACTTTTATGTACTTGTAAATGTATATTTGTATTAAGTATATATTTATCATATATATATGTGCATATGTGATGGCTGCGAGTGTAGCACTGTATAACTATCTTCGTTTGTGTACATATGTGTCTGAGTGTGTAGGTATATTTATGCATGCATACACCAATTGTTACACATGGAAAACCGTTGTTTCCGATATCATTGGCGAATCAACAAGGATGCTGGAAGGAACTGATTACATTGTGTGGAATACATGAGATATCGCCATGAATCCACATCGTATCAATTTATGTGAATATTCCCTCTCGATGAAACACATATGTATAAACATGCGCACACCAACACTCAGACACATACACGCATATATATATATATATATATATATATATATATATATATATATATA
>NC_068981.1:118413371-118418371 GCF_001194135.2 Octopus bimaculoides | reverse complement strand
CAGTAAGTTGTTGTTCTTGTTGTTGCTAATCTGAGTGAAAAGGATATGTATGATAGTGTAAAGTGTAAGGTGCAACCTGCCAGTTGCACTAAGGTGTGTAAAATATTGCCAACTAAAGATGTTAGTTATACGGAGAAAAGTAAATAAGGCTGTGATAACGAGGCTTAAAGAAAGAAGCGTGCTGCTCCAAGTTGTTTCTACTCATAGACAGCAGTAATTACACGTTCGTGTCGTCGTGGTTGTCGGTGTGTTGCCTTATTAGTGTATTTATTTTCTTTTCGTTTTATTCTTTGTACGTTGTTTTTTGTTTTGGGAAGGTTTTGTCGAACTGTTTTTATAAAATATGTATGCATATATGTATATATACGTATTTTAAAAATATATAAGTAACATAATACGTTTTATATGTATATTCATTTTATGTAGTTTGTTGTGGGAGCATTACTGATGCTAGTAAACAGGTTAAGGCAAAGTGCATTTTTAAAAGAAAAAGATTATATAGAATATAAACAAAAGTCATGTGCAACTAATGCATATAGACTACTTATACCTCGTTTCAATATTTCTGCCTATCAGCGATTTATAGTAATTTTTCATCTTTTGTTTTGATTAACGCTCGTCATTGTTCTCTCTCTCACCCTCTTTACCTCTGATTCTCCTTCTCTGTAAATCGTATTATCTGTCTAAGTTGCTCTCTCCCCATCTTTTTCTGTGATATACAAACTGTATGCCCCTTTTATTTTTTATTCTTGCTTCCCTCTTTAATTCTTCCCTTTCTGTTCACATTTAAATATATCTTCTGATTTTCAGACATACACTCACATTTATAGGTGTACTAAACAACACGCATACACAATCGTAATCTTTTGACTTATCTATCTATCTATCTATCTATCTATCTATCTATCTATCTATCTATCTATCTATCTATCTATCTATCTATATATATTTATATATATATATATAT
Source organism: Octopus bimaculoides (assembly GCF_001194135.2). Taxonomy (NCBI): domain Eukaryota; kingdom Metazoa; phylum Mollusca; class Cephalopoda; order Octopoda; family Octopodidae; genus Octopus; species Octopus bimaculoides. Next base: position 118,417,404 of record NC_068981.1, on the reverse strand, counting down.
AAATATATATATATATAAATACATAAATATATATATATATATATATATATGTTTGTATATATACACACACAAACATATATACACTTAATGAGAAAACCTATATAAACACAAGCACATGTACACATATTTGCGCATGTAAGTTGACGTTAATGCTTATATTCTATACATGTTTATACTCAAATGCATTCACTCCTTGCCGTCCCGCAAAGTCATGTTTCTTTTAATCGCAATCACACACAGTGACACAAATTCGCTTCCAGACATTCAAATAACACTTAGTTTTAAATACAAGATAGTTTTCTCTTGTAAATAGGCATATAGAAATACACAGACGCACACATTCGCAGGGTAAACAAAAACACATAGCGCATTCACACATAGATACATGCACCGATGCTGTTGCAAATGGACAAGCACTGTATGTGTCTTATAATATAATGTAATAAAATATAATATGATATAACATAATATGATTATTGTTTAGTCATATTTGCTTTTCCTCAAGCCAATCAAGGAATTTCTTTCTTATCAAATATACATTTAGTCGTTGTGAAATCACTCCAGCAAGCCAGACAACGATATTAAAATAAAATAATAAATTTCATTATAAGGAGAGCATCTTGATATATTTACGTTTACTCACTCGTGATATATATATATATATATATATATATATCACGCATTCAGTTAATGAGACAGACAGACATATGTTTAAAATAATCGGCTGCGCTCAGTGGAATAATTTTTTAACTGTCAAAAAATAATAAGAGTAAAGAAGATTTCTTTAACAAGATCTTCAACAAAGCAACAAAGCTATCAACAACAAGCAGGAATAGCTACACGAATCAGCAATAACGACATTAACAGCTAAATAGTAAAAGAAAAATTGCACATTTACAGCTACAGCAAAAATATAAACAGTAGATTGAGGAGATAGCTAACTGTAAACAAAGCAATCAAGATGCGCACGTGTACATTTATTTTAATAAACTGCTGCATAGCTGTGTGTGCATATGTGAATATGTATTTGCATATATTTAAACATATTTCTGAAATTAGGAATCCAAGCGAAAAATTAACAGACACCGGCAGAGTGTTAATGTATTACTAGTGAAGTGGCAATGAATTGTAGAACGAGCAACAATAACAACATGACAAATATAATAAGTAAGGTAAAAGTAATTATCAGTATATTTAATACAAAAAAAAAGTATCAAATAGCATTCGGCTCATGGTTAGGTGCCTTGCTTAGAGACTCAATAATAATAATAATAATAATAATAATAATAATAATAATAATAATAATAACACAGGAAATTTTTAAAGATGCATACAAACCTAATTAACATATAAATTAAGATTTGTTTTTATATGTAACTGTTTCGTTTCTGTATGGTTCTGTTATTTCTTTTATTTTTCATCTTGAATGGGTTTTTTCCTCATTTATTTATATTTTGTTTTGTTTCCTTTCTATAATTTATTTCAAAATTTCTGTTTTGAAACTAAGATCAAAAACAACAAGGCAGCATTCATTCGGATTCCCACACCTAATTTCAGCATTCATAGTTTCATACATTTGTTCTTAATTACACTTACTCGGTCGTCCATTGGTCATTTTGTTGATTCTCTAGGCTTAGTAACATCTGACTAATGAATACAGAAGACAATCTGCCTGACAACCACTAAGCAACTAAATGAGTGAACGACCAACGCAATGAAATTAACCAATTCAGCAAGCACCAACCAGCAACGCAATTCACTAATTAAAGAACAATGTTACAATTATTCATTCAATCAAGTACCCCTCAGGTCACAGAATTAAGTACCAAACAACAGACCTACCATCCGTATACGTATATATATATACATATACCAAAATGATTGGGACCATGTAGCTGACCAAGGAAGTATCTGATCTACCTACGAGCAAAATACTGGTCATTTGAACAGTTGACCAACCGAACAACTGACTATGTGAGCATTTGTCAAAACAAGGAACTGATCGAAAAAGGTATTAGAGGATTTCTTTAGGAAAGCAAGAAAGTAAACCAGGACCAAATGAAATACCAAAGCTACCAGCCAACAATTTGACCAATGTAGCTTATATTCTCGAACAATCACACTTACCTTCGCAATCAACTCGCAAAGAGATGAAGCCATTAATTATATGACAAAATGAAGTGAGAAAATACACAATTATTCCATTTAGCTCTTGAAGCAATGCATAAATCTGCTAACAACCAATAACCAGCCAGTAAGTGAACAATCTTTTACACAAAATAAAGAGACATTAATAACAAACCTAACTAACCTAACCTGAGCAGCATTTCATCTATCAGCCCTATAACAATCTTGCCAAATAGTAAAAAGAAAAACAATTGATCACCGACAATTCAACCAAGCAACGCACCAACGTAGCAACTAACCAAGCAACCAATGGACCAACGAACCAATGACCCAACCAAGAATCAAGCAAGCAAGCAAGCAAGCAAACAAGCAAGCAAGCAAGCAAGCAAGCGAGTGAGCGAGCAAGCAAACAAGCAAGCGAGCGAGCAAGCAAGCAGCAAACGACCAAGCAAGCAAGCAAGCAAGCAAGCAAGCAAGCAAGCAAGCAAGCAATGAAATAGTCTAATTTTGAATAAAAATTTAATTAAATAGTAAATAGGCTACAATTTTACTATTTCTAGTTATTACTGTGGCTGTGCTGGGTTACTGCCATAAAAATGCTTTAATAGCACACCCACAGAGGAGAATTACGTAACATTTGCTTATCGGAGAAACTACCATATTACATCCTCGTCGACACAGACGAAAATGTAAAGAAGTACACCACACGCTACTGGAGGTATATGAGCCAAATATGTTACAGCTGTCAGGATAGCTGTCTTAGTTATGCTATACTGGATAAAACAGTTCTTGTATTAATTAATCTAACAAGAAAGGTCTTCAACTAATTAAATATTAAATGGACCAGCCAAATTAGGAAACAAATAATCAAAAATTTATCACACTCACAAAAGTCTTGATTACATTTTAATACTTTGAATTTTCTTGATGAAGGACTACAAATCGAAACGTCGAACTATCTTATAGCTTCAAATTACTTTTGTACTCTTGTGTGTATGTTCGTATATATATATATATATACAGATATATATATATAGTATTCTTGCATATCTTGGGAACCAATTAACAAGCTGGTAGAAGACAAGGGAAGCAACAAAGGATTAGCCGAAACATTAACCAGTCAATCAACTGACTTCAACTAGAGTTACAAAAGATTGAGAATTGCCAACCAATCAGTGGTTGAACATTTTTGCACTTACACAAATAATACTGGAATATCATGACGAACGCAACAATCGTATACAAAAAGCAACAGATACACACACACACACACACACACACACACATATATATATATATATATATATATATACGGATGTTCGCATTTGTCTGTGTGTATAACAATAGCAATAACAATCGTAATAAAATAGTAATAATATTTTTAACCGTATCTCTTAATGATGTCCAATTAGATACGAGAGGGGATACAAAGAACAATGAGAATGCTGACGAATCTATTAAAAAGTAGTAACAAAACTTTGCACTTACCAAGATTAATACACAGTAGGGAAATCTACTACTACTACTACTACTACTACTACTACTACTACTACTACTACTACTACTACTACTACTACTACTACTACTACTACTACTGGAACAGCACTTTAGATAGACACAAATGCATTGAATCTCAAAGTTAACACATTTTTTGATATTATATGCATATGAGATACACTTCACGGATGCTCTGAAGTACATCGTCAGTGATGTTTCTGTGGTCTCACAGGCTTTAGGATCTCTCAACATATGATCCCACCTGGCCCAGTTGACTCAGCCGAAACATTAACCAACTAATTCTGACTTTAACTAAAGAATTACATATATACACGCATCATTACTCTTTCTCTTCACACACACACACACGCACACACACACACACACACACACACACACACACACACAC
>NC_068981.1:118411024-118412040 GCF_001194135.2 Octopus bimaculoides | reverse complement strand
TATATACATATATATATGTATATATATATATAATTGTGTTTGTATGTGTATTTGTGTGAGTACATATGCGAATAGCTTTCTAGACGTGGTGGTAAAAACGAAAATGACAAAAAAAAAATCTCCAAAACAACTGCAACAAAATATTTAAAGTAAAATAGTTTTACATAGAAATTTATCCGTTGCCTTTGGATACCATGACAATAACACGAAGCTGTGAAAATGTCAGATATTCTAAACTAGACAACAGACTTTACGTGGATCTCCGTAACAATATTTGAACTGAATGATTTAGTTATGTACCTGTGTATGTTTCTGACTATAAATGTATGCATATATGTGTATTCATGCATACACACACACGCCCCTCACCCAAACATTTATATGTACATATGTATGTATATGTATACATATATATATATAGTGAAGATTTACAATATATATATATTTATGTATATATATATATTTATGTATATATATATATTTATGTATATATTTATATATATATATATATATATATATATATATATATATATATATATATATACAGACACACACACACACATATTCAAGTATTTGCGACCGATTGTTGATTCACATGCGTGCGTTAAATATTTATGTACGTATCTCTATATGTCGATAGATATAGATAGACAGACATCAATTATTGTATATCTGGAAACAAGTCCCGCTGACTCTGTCTTTCTATTCATCTCGAAAGTAATCAGAAGTACAGCACTAGTTCTCACGCATACTCCCAACATATATACACAAATACATCATTACTGCATTTTTACATTTGTATTTTCTTTCACGACGTTTCATATATTCGTACGTTATCCCTGTATGCCACTTACACGTACATGCATCTCTTTCTATATGTACATATATATATATATATACACGTCCATATATATTATATATATGCATACATATATACATAGTATATAAATATATACATACATATATATATGCATTCATGTTATGCATGTACATATGTACACATATGCATATATATA
>NC_068981.1:118409672-118410484 GCF_001194135.2 Octopus bimaculoides | reverse complement strand
TACATAAATTCACGTATATACTTCCACGGGTGGAGGCGCGTGGCTTAGTTGTTAAGCGTGGTGGACTCCTAATCGTAAAATTGTTTTTACGACTCCGGGACGCCGTATTTTATTCTTCAGCAAAACACTTCATTTTATGTCGCCGCAGTCCACTCAGCTGGCAAAAGTAAGTAATCTTGCGATGGACCGGCGTCCCGACCAGATAGGAGATATATACTCCACGGATAGAGGGTAAACCGACCTTATGACTCAAGAAGCAACTTCACTTATTTTCATATACTTTCAACGAACACACACACACACACACGCATAGTTATTTGCTTATAAGCATAGTTATTTGCCCGAGGATTCCACGGATACGTGTGTTCTTAAAGTTATTTTACAGCCGAATCGGCGTGACATAATATATAGCAAAATAATATTAAAAAATGGATTACTGGATTCTAGGCGCAATCAATCTCTAAAGCTTTCGGCGAAGTTACTTTCTACTTAATTTCATTTACAATGCTTTGGTTGATGCGATATTAGGAAAAGCAACCTGGATAGGTAGATAGATTCTACCAGAGGAGAGAAAAAAACAAAAAACAAATGTCAACGCTGTAGAACAAAGTATCATAGGTGTGGATATACACACGCCCACGCACGCAGACACGTGCACACGCTCTCACACAAATATAAATACACGCATACACACATATAATTATGTATATCTGTAAGTTAAAGGTTCAGCAGTAGGTGTCGATAGAATAAGTACCAGCCTAGAGAGACAACGAGAGAGAAAGAGAGAGAGTGAGTGAGAGAGAGAGAGAGAG
>NC_068981.1:118403481-118404785 GCF_001194135.2 Octopus bimaculoides | reverse complement strand
TATATGTGTGTATATATAGATGTATAAAAATATATACATACACATATGTGTGTGTATTTATGTATTTGTACACATTTTTCTATCTATCTATCTATCTATCTATCTATCTATCTATCTATCTATCTATCTATCTATCTATCTATCCAAACATACATGCATTCATACATAGATACATGCCTACATAAATACATACATACATTCGTACATGTATGTACTCATGATCACAATATATTAGACCTTCTTAAGATTTAAAGGATGATGCATAAAACAAGATGCTTTCCTTCACATCCTTGCTACCAAGTTGGTGGCCGGTCGAAAATTACTCAAAATTGAAAAGATAAAAACAAGAACATGCGTAGAGTATGCATACATGCAGACATACATACAACATATATAAATACTTCAGACATGGTTATGATTACAGAAAAGAATATGTAAAAAGAATATGGAACATTAGGTAGAAAAAATACTTGAGAGAGAGAGAGAGAGAGAGAGAGAGAGAGAGAGAGAGAGAGAGAGAGGATGGGAAGAGAGAGAGAGAGAGAGGATGGGAAGAGAGAGAGAGAGAGAGAGATATAGAGAGAGGATGGGAAGAGAGAGAAAGAGTGTGAGAGAATGAACAGATAAATAGTGCGAAAGGTTGAAAGAGAAGAGACGAGAAAGAGGGAGAGATGAGAGAGAGACAGAGTGCTTTGTGAAGTTGAGTGGATGGGAGGAAAGGAATGAAGAAGAAAAAGAGCTAGAAAAGAAAAATAGATAAATCGACAAACAGCAGAGTTAGTTATTGTTAGTTGCTGTTGGAGACGAATCTATAGAAAAATTTAGTGGCAAATCCACGTTTGTAAAATAGCGACCAATACGTATCTTAGTAACGCATATCGACGCATATATCGCGGTCGCAAAACACAAAACGCATAGTATAAGTAAATACATTTACATACGTTCACAATACAACACACAAACCTGTGTGTGTATATGTTCGCGAATAGCGTTATTCTTTTATTCTTTTATTCCTTTATTTGTTTCAGTCGTTTGTCTGCGGCAATGCTGGAACACCGCCTTATAGATATGTATAAATAAATATTATCAATTCTTTTTCACACACACACGCATATATATATATAGGAGTGGCTGTGTGGTAAGTAGCTTGCTTACCAGCAACATGGTTCTGGGTTCAGTCCGACTGCGTGGCACCTTGGGCAAGTGTCTTCTACTATAGCCTCAGGCCGACTAAAGCCTTGTGAGTGGATTTGGTAGACGGAAACCGAAAGAAGCCTGTCGTATATATGCATATATATATATAT
>NC_068981.1:118401259-118403135 GCF_001194135.2 Octopus bimaculoides | reverse complement strand
ATATATATATACGCATATATGCACACGACAACAAACGGTAATACACACAACTACATGCACAAGACATGGAAGTTATATACACACGCATTATCAAACATCCGCTCATACATACACATAGATACATACAATGGTGTATATAATACACAATTAGTCAGTGGGAGAGACGAGCGGGGGGGGGGGCACCGCATTGCTGAAAGTACAGTGGTTGGGGTGCATGCAAATATAGACCCCGTGCACACAAACTCGAACATCCATTCACATGAATGCGCATAATATACATCACACACGCGCAATATGTTATACACACACGCACAAACAGAAGTAGGTACACATTAGTACACACTCACGCGCACGCGCACACCAACACGAACACGTAATTATATGCAAACACAAGCAGACACGTGTGTTGTACTACTAAAGAAACACACAAACACGGTGACACATATATGAATGCATGCATCTTCTCTCTTTTTCTCGCTCTCTCTCTCCACACACACAATCACACACACACACACACACACACATACACACACACACACACACACACACACATATATATATATATACACACACATATAGGATATGAAAAGAAACTTGCATCATTATAACATGCTTCTGAATTAGACGAGAAGGAAAGCAATACTTTGAAACAGAAAATGTAAACAAAATCTGGCGTCGTCACCACCACCATCATAAACAATACCAACTCTATAACCTCCACTACCACCACCACCACCACCACTATCACCACGACTACTACAACTACAACGAGCGCCCCCTCCGTAACCACCACTACCGCCTTTACCACCACCAACACCATCACTTCCACAACTGCCGGTGCTGCCAGAAAAGTCACTTTTAACTACCAACGATTATCACAACCACCTTAATACTACTACTACTACTACTACTACTACTACTACTACTACTACTACTACTACTGCTGCTGCTGCTACTACTACTACTACATCTAATGATAATCATCATTACTATGGTTTTGATGATACTCTAACTGCAGATTTTCGGAACAAATCCAAATGCTTGACTACTGTTTAAAAACACATTCATATATTTATTTATATATGTTTATATATATTTACCTTTACAGCATGTCGAGAAAAAAAGAAAACTATATTACCTTTCAGTAAATGTTTAAGAATATCTATGTTTTCTCTTCTTCTGATATTACGGTTGAAAAGTAGGAGGAAAAAACAAATAATAAAAAGGTTGCATAATAATAACAAAGCGGATACGTGTATGAATATATGAGAAGAATTAGGGGAAAAAGAAGAGAAAAGAAAGAACAACAATACATATAATTTACAAGAAAAACACCATGCTGTAAAGATACAAAGACATACATTTACGTACACACAGATAATATAAATATATATATATGTATATACATATATATTTGCAATAACGGATTTTGTCGTTCAGATAAAATGCACGGTCGTCAAATAGAAGACGGAAGCTCGGAATGGAAACTAGCATCAAACTGCCAAATTTCTATGTAATCTTGTTTATATTACTATCTACACTAGGTAAGAAATGTTGATCAGCTTATTTTCGTTTTTTATTATCATGTTAACGTTCACTTTCTATTTTAACATGGCTAATTTATAATTTCTGTCTAAAACTTTTGTTTTCATTATTTGAACTTCTCTGTTAAACACAGAAGAAATACATACATACATATCTATCTATCTATCTATCTATCTATCTATCTATCTATCTATCTATCTATCTATCTATCTATCATATATAAATATATATATATATAAACAATATATGAGTATATGCATGACATATATATATGTAGGTATGTACATATATGTATGTATACATGCATATGCTCATATATCATTTGTATTAT
>NC_068981.1:118397268-118400696 GCF_001194135.2 Octopus bimaculoides | reverse complement strand
ATATATATATATATATATATATATATATATATATATACGCTCACTGTATATACAGTCACATACTATGTACCTTTGTTTTCTTTTCCGTATTCTCATTTAGTTTCCTAATTGTTCTTGGAAGGTTGTTACTTTATATCTAAAACATTAATATAGTTATTATAACTTTGAAAAGTTGTTCCTGGAGCAACAATTATTACAAGCAATAATTATTTCGTTTATGAGTAATAAATTATTCCAATTTTTGTTACTTTTTTTTATATTAATAAAACAATAACTGTTACTAACAGTGACACGTCCAAATATCCAAGGAGCCGGATGAATCGATCATAAGAACAATAATACATCACTGGTATCTTACTTTATCGACAATCGAGCATAAAAGAAAGTGCAGAAAAAAAGTAATAGGAATATATACTAGCGAGTATTTTGTCACTCGATTGGACGATTCTGATAATCAGGTACTTTAATAATGATAATAATACTGTCTACTACAGGCACATGGCTATAAGGCCTGAAATTAGGAGGAACGGCATAGTCGATCACATCAAGTATAGTACATGACTAGTACATAATTTATCGACCCCGAACGAATGAAAGGTAAAGTCGACCCAGAACGTAAAGACAGATGAAACGCCGCCAAGCATTTTTATCCAGCTTACTAACTTATCTTGTAAATGATAATGATAATTACTATTTCTTTATTAACAACAAAGGGTTTACATTAAAAAAAAAAAAACATTGTGGACAATACAGGATAAATAGAATGTGTGGTTACATCAAAGTCGTGCAAACAAAGAAAATAATAATAATAATAATACTAATAATAATAATAATCCTATCTATTTTATAGCACAAGGCCTGACACTTTCGGTGTCGATCACATCGACCCCTGTACTTGACTGGAACTTAGTTTATCGACCCCGAAGTCGACCTAAGCAGAATTTGAACTCAGAACGTAGCGACGGGCAAAATACCCCTAAGCGTTTCGTCCATCGTGCTAACGATTCTACCAGCTCGACGCCTTAATAATAATAACAATAATAATAACAATAATAATAATAATAATAATAATAATAATAATAATAATAATAATAATAATAATAATAATAATAATCCTTTCTACCATAGGGACAAAGGTTCTGAAATTTTGTTGATTATTTCGACTCCATTATTTCACTGGCACTAAATTTATCGACCCCGAAAGGATGAAAAGTAAAGTCGACCTCGGTGGCATTTGAACTCAGAACGTAGCGATGGGCGAAATACCATTAAGCATTTCGTCCATTGTGCTAATGATTCTGCCCGGTCGACGCATTAATAATAATAATAATAATAATAATAATAATAACGCAAAACACTTTCAATACAGTAACCATAAGAGCATCACAGCAAACCACAGCACATACCCAAGGCGCACAGAGCTGCGCTCGGTAGTGAAGTGAAAGCACGTTATAAAAATAAAACTACTGAATAATAATAATAATAATAATAATAATAATAATAATAATAATAATAATAATAATAATAATAATAATAATAATAATAATTTAGTACCAGGCAGTGGCTCCACGTGCCATCTGATCCTTACTGTTAAAATGTATGTTTTGTTTTGGTGTAAAAGACGGGCTACAGTAAATATGCTGCTCAATGCCACAACCAGTTGAATATACCTCTTAGTGGTTGACGATATGTGCATATCTGATCACGAGCAGGTGTAGTAGGGGAGCATCATAACCATGCGTTTAGTGCAATTCTTTGGGGTTTGGATAATCCCTCAAGTAACATAGGTGTTTCGTTCAACATCCTTAAACAACTCTTCCCTAGGGTCCTTATGAGCGGAATGCGCTACTCGACATAAGAAAATTGTAACCGGGCCCCACCTGCAAGGTTATGAGCTGTTTATCTTGGTACGAGGCCACCATGTCTTGCACATACGATTGTGATACATGTGCCTGGTGTACACTTACTAGACGGGTAGTGATGATGGGTAAAGTGCATTTAGTACATTTGAACTCCATTGGCACTTTGATGGCATGCGCTGCCATCATGTCACTCAATCATGATGATGATGATGGTGATGATGATGATGATGACGATGATGATGATGATGATGATGATGATAATAACAACAGCAACAACAACAACAACAACAACAACAACAACAACAACAACAACAACAACAACAACAACGACGACGACGACGATGTCATACGTTTATTTATACGTTTTCAAAATCAGAAAAAGTTTTAGCTAAGTGACTTTGCAGTATGTATTACTGGTACGTTAATTATTGATTGTGGAAGATAATTATGTTTTGCATCTTTCCAGACCAACAGAGAGAGAAATATCTGTAGGATACAGAGCGTCAATTCGTTGAAATAAACTCTGTCCCTAGGTATGGTTAACCCTATGTTTTGACTTACGTATTTAGCTGTGTGGTAAGTTTGCTTCTCAACCACGTGGTTCCAGGTTCAGTCGTATTCCGTGGCACCTTGGCTAAGTTTCTTTTACCATAGCCCCGGCCAATCAAAACTTTGTTAGTTTGATTTGGTAGTCAGAAACTAAAAGAATTCCGTCATACATATGGTGTGCTAGTCTGTGTGTGTGTGTGTGTGTGTGTGTGTGTGTGTGTGTGTGTGTGTGTGTGTGTGCGTGTTTGCGCGCGCACATGCATGTATGTCTCTTTGTGTATGTGTTTGTCCTTCACCAGAACGTGACACCGGCGTTTGTTTACTTTCCAGTAAATTAACTGTTCGGACAAAGCGACCAATAGAATAAGTATCAGGCTTAAATAGATGAATGAATGCTGATGTAAAATGTGGAACAACAAGAAAGAAAGAAAAATAAATTTCTATCTTGTAAATTTGGTCGATTTGTTCGACTAGAATTCCTAATGACTAAAACAAATAAAAGATCAAAAATATACATGTTTATATATGCGTGTGAATGCGTACAAACTAAAATTTAAACAGATGAACGGGCACATTGACGTGATCAGTAGAGAGGAAGCATACTTTTACGATCTCAATTTAGATCCTGCCAAACTTCATTTTTTATTTCGAAATCGATAAAATAAAGTACTAATAGTGCCGATTTTATCGATCGCAAATTTGTAACCTCTTCAAACATACACACGTGTGTAAATGTTGTATTTATTCCAGGAATTAAAATTATAAAAGGTTATAAAAATATGTAAATGTTTGCATACATACATATATACTCATACATATGTGTGTGTGCGTGTATATTTGTTTGTGTGTGGGTGTCTGTGCTTGAGTAAATATATATATATATATGCCCACTATCATCTATCTATCTATCTATCTATCTATCTATCTATCTATCTATCTATCTATCTATCTATCTGTCTGTCTGTCGTTCTGTCTGTCTATCCATATATATACTGTATATATATATATATATATATA
>NC_068981.1:118396530-118397242 GCF_001194135.2 Octopus bimaculoides | reverse complement strand
ATATATATACACAGAATTGCAGCATGGAAGATGTTTATAAAAACACACAAAAACCGATAGCTTCACTTCAACATTTAAATTTAATTTGTCAAAATATTTTCGTCGCTTTGAAACTGCGACCTGTTCACTAACGAACTTCCGTGCTTCATCTGATAAAGTAACAATTAGTTTACGATAAGTATGTATGTATGTATGTATGTATGTATGCGAGTATTTAAGTCTGTAAGTGTGTAGACGTGTCTGTGTGTGTGTATATGTGTATGTACATGTGAACGTATGTACTGGTATGTGTGTCTGTTCAAGTTGTATATATGACGAAAGTTATATATATATATATATATATATATATATACGCACACACACATACTTATATATATATACATATATATATGTCCCTCTCATCATCGTCTAACGGTGAACGGATACAAAGTCTTAGATATATACATGCAAATATAAACCTAACTATGCCTATGTACAAGTACACACATACTCATACGTGCACACTCATTCAGACACATTTACTCACACAAAGCGACGAAAATATTTTGACAAATTCAAGTGTTGAAGGGAATCTAACCGTTTTGTGTGTTTTTAAATGGCTTATAAACACCTTCCACGCTGCATTTGTTTTTGTTTCAGCGCACGATCTCAGATCAGGTCACTTGCAGTACAAGTGTGCAAGTACCTCTCCGTAATATATATATATATATAT
>NC_068981.1:118394238-118396340 GCF_001194135.2 Octopus bimaculoides | reverse complement strand
ACACACACACACACACACACACACACACACACACACACACACACACACACAAATATATATAATTTAATATACACAATTACAAAATGAACTACTAGTAGTTTCATGCTCTAATATACATTAAATTCCCAGATTTATACAACACGCCATGTACCTCCAGACAATCTTTCGGGCTCAGTTCATACTTTAGAGTTTTTGAAGTTTAGGACTCTGGACTATGTGAGAATATGAGAAAAAACGAGAAGGGAGAATGCATGAAGTCTGATGCAAAATTTGGAACAACAAGAAAGAAAAGAAAAGTAAGAAAACCGAGATCTTCGTTCTCTTTGATTGTAGAAACCAAAATTAATGTAACTAGTTTAAAATAATATAACAAGAAGGAGGCCAATGTCTGTGACATAGCTACTTAATTCGGAGCCGGTGGTGTCATCCAGTTCGACAAAAGAAACCTATCCATGTGCTTGCATTTGCTAAAAGTTCCAGATCTGGAATTTAGTAGTGTGGTGTAATTCGTGGACCTAAAAAGAATGTGCATGTCATTGATTCATTTAGGTGTGGCGTGAATTTATCCACGATTTTCCACTTGATTGTATGTACTATGTGTTTGGTCTTCAGATACATACATGGGTAGCCAAATCAGAGGCCTTATTTTCATTAGAGTCGGAAATAAGACTGGTGGTTTGAATAACTGCTTTCAAAGTTGTCTTTGCATAAACCAATGTAATTTTTCTTTTCAATTGTCTTCGTGCACTTTTGTACCTTCGGCTTCATAACTGCCTATATCAAACACGCCTGATCCAGTGGTAAGGCTTTAGGATCTAGACAGTTACATTCTAACCAGGGAATGAATCAGATTTCTTAGTAAAAGAATGTGGAGATAGGAGATGTGGAACATACAACAATATCAACAACCTCAAAAACTTGGAAGTTCGTTCCCACATAAAATTAAAGAGCGGATCCTTTTTCAAAATAAACGTAGATATGAACTGCAAAGCGCAAAACCTCATACGCTGCATTACCTGCCCAAACTGCATAGAAAATTATATTGGTGAAACAATAATTCCCTCTGCCAACGTGCAAAAATCCACAGACAACATCTCCGACAAGAAGAATTACGCAAGATCCATTGAGTAAGCATCTGGAAGTATATGGCGACGGAAAATTGAAAATGTTCCCCTTTTACAAATGTGCACAGGACGATTCGCAATACCGAAAAGCAATGGAACTACATTTCATCAAAAAATTCTCTCCAAACTTGAATGTTTGAAAGAAAAGCAGAGACAGTACATTTTGTAATTGTCATGCTAATGTTCTCTAACGCAAAATCATAGAATTGAAAGAGGCATGATCGAAGTTACATAGTATAAACATGGATATATTCCCAACAACACACACACACACTCACACACACACTTCATCAAGGAATCCTCCCTATGAATTCTTTATTCCAAATGTGGCTCATCTCTACAAATGTTCAGATATACATATGTGGAGCATTGGGATAGAAAAAGAAAGGAGGAAAAAAGAAGAAAGGAAAGAAGAAAAGAAGAAATAGTAAAAGGAAAAAACAGAGACAAAAAGAAGAGAGAAAGAGAAAGAAAGCACAAAGAGTTTCAGTGATGACCAAACCACACCTGTTTTTTTATATTTTTTAAGTGGTCACCATAGTTAAACCCATTCCAAAACAATGGAAAAGGAAAAAATAAATAAATGAATGAATGGTGAATAGGAAGGCGGATACCCCTTCTCTCTCTCTCTTTCCTCCTATCTATCTATCTATCTATCTATCTATCTATCTATCTATCTATCTATCTATCTATCTATCTATCTATCTATCTTGCCGACACTGAGGGGCATCCTGCAAGAATTGGGATGCGGGATGAGCGTGTCCGCATACGCGGATGACGCCACCATCATAGTGTCTACCCAGGACCACATCGAGCTGGTCGGTGAGACACTGAAAGACTACGAAGCGGTAACAGGAGCGAAAATTAACCGGAAAAGGTCGGCACCTGGAGAAGCAAGCCCATGCCATCCAGCAGCGCCTCCGTCGTGGGACGCGGGACCGAAGGTCCGGTCGAGTTTCTCGGGGCCTGGTTTGGTCC
>NC_068981.1:118381628-118393838 GCF_001194135.2 Octopus bimaculoides | reverse complement strand
AATTTTCATATATATGTGTGTTAGTGTAGATATGTGTGTATATATGTATAGATAGATAGATAGATATAGATATATAGATAGATAAGGATATATGTACATATAAATGTGTGTATATCGTTTATACCTGTTAATATTGTTTCTTTTTAATGCCACTATCTAACACTGCTGTAGACGCCAATGCGCTGTTTTTGAATGAAAATTAATTAAATGGCCTTTCTCTATAAGTAAAGTCTCCTTTAGAGCTAACTTACATATATCCTAATTGTCAATATATGTTCTTTTAGTGCCTTAAACCAACATAAAAGAAGAAAAAGTAACAATCTGCTTTATTGTACGCTTATCGTGGAAACAATGTTACAAATATAAAACGGGAGGAAAAAAAAAAAAACAGACAAAAACTCAGTAGCTAATAAGTAGTTACTTTTCGTATCTTAACTCAGGTTATTTCTATCAGATTAGATTTATGATAAAAAAATTATGAACCTAGCGGCTTTTTATTTGGACATATGTCATTTAAGACTTCCTTATCAAGTATGTTTCTCATTTTTTCAGAGAATTGATTGTGATATGATATAGATCTTGGCTGCTAATTCTAGGAGGTCGCGGAATGATGGCTCGTAGCCATGATGTTCTTTGTAGTACTTTGATAAGCTTACAGACGAAGTACACATTCATACACAAGAAAATTCAGTCGTAGTTGTTCGTGTTTAACCGTGCTGAATATCTTCCAGAACAATGGGTGTATATAAACAAGGGTTTAAGAATACTTTCTGTACAAATGTGTTAATAGGAGGTCGCTTGCCATTTGGAGATAAACTTTCAGTAGGTCGCTTGCCATTTGGAGATAAACTTTCTGATTAGTGCCATTTCCTAATAATGACAGTGAAACAAGTTGACGCACATTTAATGCGGTTGTTTCCGAGACAACTAACAATAATCGGTTACTACAGACCTGAAATATCGACACTCTATCTTGCTCATTGAAAATCCTCGCAGAATATTATCAATCGTCCAGTGTAATATCCAGTCACTGGGATGAGATCTAAAGGAAAGTGATTTTATCTCATCAACGGTAGATGAATAACGAGAAGCATTATCCAATATAATATTGTGATTTTTGGGTAATTCATTTTATCAAATGAGGATGAACCCAAGGTTTTTAAGACAATCAGGAGAAGTGTACGCATATTGACTGTTCTTCGACGATCATAAGACATTTTGAAATAATTACAAATAAGCAGGCGCAAAGATAACGCTAATATGGATCGCAAAAGATGAAAGAAAGATAGTGAGAGACAGAGAAAGAAGGGGATAGAGGTAGAGAGAAACTCTTGGAAATATAGAAGGAAAGAATGTGTGACAAAAGGGAAGGAAACAAAGAAGACAAAGAGAGAAACAAAATAATAAAGAGGTATTTCTACAACGACACGCATGAGTTGTTTGAGAATTTAACTGTACTAAGAGTAAAAATAGAATTGTTCACATGTGTAAATATAGGTCTGACAGTAGTGAGGATGCTGAACATGGGATTTTCAACAAAGGTGAAACTGCATTCATCGACATGTATGTGGTTGAGATGTGAAGGTGTGGTTTATATGCCACAGATATATAGACTTAAGTCTGTATCTAGCGAATAAGAAGAAAATATTTTAGAAGCTATTCACTTTTTTTTTTACAAAATTAGAGACATTTAACAAAAGTATTTAAAATGACCTGATATTAAATCAGGCAGCGTTTGATCCTGGTCAAAGTCTGAGTGCAAGAAGCGTTGGACTACAGAAAATTCTGTTTTACAATTAAGTACCCACTTCGAGACAAAATAAAGAACGCTAACTTAATTTTTAAATAATCCAATTAGTCAAAAGAAGCACATTAATTAAGATAAATTAATGTGTTTCTTTTGAATATTTTGATAGTTTAAGATAAATATTTCACACATTGGAATAAATTTTCATTTGAGGTGACTAAGGTAAAAATAGCATTCCTGTGGATTTTATGTCAAAACTGAAATAATACAATTTGTTGCAATTCTTCTCAGTCATACCAGCGTTGTCACATTAACATAGATAACATTAGTTTGGTTTTAAACCATGCTATGCATTGATAGCTATTTATATACGTTTTTTTACATGATTTATTTAGCAGATGTAGAACAGTGCCCTTATCACTTGTAACTTGTCCCAGGCGGGTGAAAATACTGATGCGTTTAATGTTGAATTTGAAGATTTGTAATTTGAGATATTCAGGTAAAGAGTAGAAGTGGGGTACATTCATAGGAATGTAAATGTGAAAGAAATGTTTGCGAAGTGCTTAATATGTAGTTTGTAAGAGAGTAGGAGTGACGACAGGAAAGAAGTGTAGTTCTAGTTGAAAGGTGGTAACAACCTACTAAATCAGAGAAGCACATACCGTTAGAGTTGGAGAAGCAAACTTGCCTTTATGGGTCATTGACTGACTGTGTTGATCATTGAATCTTTACCAATATGCCGAATGGTCTTTTTCAAACTTCTCGATCTGGGACGTTTGCGTGTGCAATTAAAGATATTTTTATATTGCGAACTTTATAGTAATTGAAACGTTGGAAATGAAGGCATGGCTACATAATTCGTCAGATGTCGTTTACACTTTCTAGTGTGCTACCTTACATTGCGATAAATTCCTGTAGAGTATTGCAAACTTTGGCAGGGAAATGTTATTTTCAGGAAGGTCTTAATTGAGGGTGGTGGAGAAGACACGGCTGGAACTAGTTTCCTTGTTGAGAGTTGAACAGATTTCACTTGTGGTGACTGTGAATACGTGGTGTGATGAGTAATTATTCAGTGTGGAGAAAGATGATTCGAAATAGGTTTATATCCAGCTAAGGATGAAAGGTGAAACTGTTTTATTAATATAGTGATATTTAGTATATTAACTGTATATCAGCAATACAACACCAAGAAGCATTCGAGGAAAAAAATAAAGGCAACGGATTGACTTAGAAGATAAATTTCCTGGATAATATCCAATTGAAAGTAATGTGCAACAGGGACAAAAGATTTGTCAAAACGAGTACCGCACAGAAAGAAAATATGATAATATGTGTTGGTAAGCCAGTTTTATGTCGACTCTTACCTTAATGTTTTTTTACAAATACATTGAAATTGCAGATTCTATATCTTACCCATAAATTGATGGCTGATGTCTGTAATGCTCCAATACATATAATGGGATGCTTAACTCGGAGTTTCTACATTAGAATATAATGAAAGGAGCCAACGTTTATTGTAATTGGGACTACAGTTCAAATGTTTTGCATTTCCATTCTCACTGCTTATGCAAATGCATATTGAAATAATAAGCACTAAAAGATAAAAAAAATATGAAGGCTATAGAAATGATTACAGAAATGTTATGTTATTCTTGCTTTCATAAAGGGCATTTCCTGTGGAAAGATATTGGATTTCAGCAGAATTTTTTAGAAGTCTTTGTTGGGTGTCTACAGTTCTCATTGTATATACTCAGTTGATACAAATTGTAATTTATATTAAACTCCACTCAGCCATTAGCCTTCAGCTGTAATATACTTATTCTTTAGCTTTATTTCGAAATAAGAGTGTTCGTTATTATATTTGAAAAGCGAATATCGGGGATTATGAGTTCAGCTCATGATGAATGAAATTAATGTCTAAGTTTTGTCACTTTAAGTAACTTATCTTCCTTTATGCCATTAATAGCCTTAGGAGAGACATACATCGTTCAAATTTATCACTTTAAATCGGATTTAAAAAAATTTCTTTATTCAATTTTAATTTTATCTCATTAGAGAAATTAGTTCATTAATACAATTCTAGCGAAAAGAAACGTCTTGGTGTTGTATTAATGTTATACAGGTGTAGAGTTTAATAGAAGCGCAAGCCAAAGCTTATATGGTTCTTTACCTAGCCTCAATACTGCTAGCTGAATCTCTCGACTATTTTGTCAATCAATAATAAGCATTTCAATGGGGGTTGTGTTTTCATTGTATTTTTCTTAGCTTAGGATACGTTTTCTATGAGAAGAATGATATAAAATGCTAATTTTACAATATACTGAACAGCAAAAGAAACGGGCGACGTGTGTGACTGTGAAATATGTTTTAATTTCATTATGTCAGAGATACATTTTGATAAATCTGATAAAGTTAAATTTCTTAGATGCACTTTGACCACAGTCTATGGGTCGTTGTCATGTATTCTAGTAGTGGGCGGATCCAGCACATCGAGATTGTAGGGCGTGACATGTTCAATACCGTGAATGCCCTCCCTGGGTATTCAAAACGGCCATACAAATTCGGTACATGAAGTGCATGAGGCAGTTCACAAAAGCAATTGGCACCTGTGCCCACGCTCCGAGGAAAGCTGCTTTCAGTCCCACTCGATTTGTCGGGTTTGGGAGCACCTGCTTCAGCCGTCTCTGGATTTCATCCCACAGGTGTTCAATAGGGTTCAAATCTGGGCTGAGAGCCGGCCACAGCGTGGCTCTGATGTTCTGCTGTCGCAGGAACTCCATGGTCACTCTGACTGTGAGGCAGGGAACATTGTCCTGCTGGAGCTCGTGGCTATGGTAACGCGCGAAGAAGAGCACGATGTGAGGTCTTAGAATCTGGTTAACGTAGAGCTGCGCTATGATGCGATTCCTTCTGCCTGCACCAAAATTTTGGAACGCATGGGGCTCAATTCTCTGATTCAGGCCTATAGCACCTCAACCATGATCTTTGATCACCCCATGCGTCTCTCTCCATGACACATGCGTTCCTGTAGCGTTCACCCCTCCTACGCTACACCCTCACTCTGTCATCCAAGGTGGAAACGCAATACCGGCTTTCGTCAGAGAAGATTATCGACCTCCGTTGTTGATGCCGCCAATGTCGGTGCTGTGTAGCCCACTGTAGTCGTGTTTCACGGTGAGAACAGACCCTCGAGCAGGACGACGCCAGTGCAGGTTGTTGGCGGCCCGTCGACCTCATACCGTGTCGTCGCTGATGGGTCGCTGTCCAGCGCCAATAGTCTCGCGAGCTGTCAAGCTGGCCGGTCTGAAGCGATCACGAAGGTGTTACAGGTGGATGAAGTGGTCCTGCCTGGGCGTGGTAACCCAAGGGCGTCTTCTGTGGGCACGGTATCTCGGTGTTGTTGTATCACTGTTACAGGTGATAGATGGTGCTGACATGGACATAGTAAGCTTTCGCAATAATCAGGGCACGCTGCCCTGCTTGCAGTCCTCCGATAACTTGTTCTCTCTGCGTTGCTGACAATCGGGTCATACCTGATGCGTCCAAATGTCGAATGCCAGGAACGCGATTCAAGTTGAATTTTATACTCACAACCTCCACGAGATGCACGTGCAATTCAGTTTTCATGACAATTGTTAGTGCCTGCCACCCACGGTATTCAACGCAACTGCATTTTGGTGTCTCGTTTCAGGAAAAGTTGAAAGGTTACCTGCAATTTGGGTCTCAGCCATAAACCAGCATGTCTTAGAATATTTACACTTACGTATCCGAAATAAATTTTCAGAATTTACCTTATAAAAATGACATTTGAAAAAATAGCGTTTTTTTTGCGGTTTACTGTAGTTAATGAAATTAGAATGCCTCACAAGTACTTCCAGCAGCGTAAAATGTATTTTATGAATTCGAATTTGCTTCAATGTCATGCATTACAGTTGCAAAGGATACCCAATTAAGGGCTTTTTAAGGAAAACAAGTACAGATAGAAATGAGCAGAAAATGCTTTGATCCTCGGTATTTAGGAACCACCATTTCCAGTGCAACATAATTTAGTTGTGTATGCTGTGTAAAAAGTCATGCGCGATGGAGTGGATAGAGTAAATTGGAGGCCAATCTAAATGCTGTTTTTAATCTTGCTCAGTGATCTCAGTTTATTTAGTTCAAGTATCACAACAGAAAATTTGCCTGAGATAATTAGTAATTCGATAAAACAATACGATCGATATATTGGGATTATAACTACCTAATATATTATAGATTTTGTAAAACAAAAGTATTTTTATTATCCAAAGTGAACCATTATTTATAATTTGTAAACTGATCTGAAAAATATTAATAAATTGTAATTTAAATGCTATAAAAATGAAGTTATAAACTACTTTTTAAAGAAAGTAGCCGTATCTTCATTATCCATGTACAATAAGAAGCCAAGAGCAATTTATTAGATTTTTATTTCTTACTCGTTCTGATTGAACTTTACCTTTAAATTATAAGGAAATAGATTCATGTTAATTTTAATGTTCGAATACTGATATTACTTCAAAAGGAAGAAGGGATGGGCTCAGTAATAGTTTCACCTTTTTCTTGTATAAAATTCACTAGAAAGTATTCAAAGTATCAGCTTAATTATAGTATTTCAGTACCTCGTTCAATAGAAAGAGCAACGGAATGCTAAATGGTGCATTACCGGAAGTTGGTTTCCTTACCCACTCATAAAACCGTTAAAAGAAAATCTCTAAAACTTAATGGTATTTTCTTCTGTCTCTCTTACAGCATAAAATAAACTTTGAAGATGTTTGAAATTTCATGGCGGTTAAATGTATATTAATCAGCAATCAATTTAGTAAAATAATATTTCAAAAAAATTTGATGCGTATTTAAAAAGTCTATTTCTAACCAAAAAGATTGATTAGTTGAATCAGTTCACTTATCTTGCAATAAGTCTGAGAATTTAACTGACTCTACTGCAAACATTCTGCAATAAATCTATCGAAATACCTTTTAGCTTTGTTGAAATAATAATAATAATAATAATAATAATAATAATAATAATAATAATAATAATAATAATAATAATAATAATAAAAAGGCCTACTAGAGTATTTACAGGGCAGCACAGAAAAACTACTAAAGACAATAAATAAAGAACAGGTGATGAAGCGCGTAATAGGGAAAAAAGCACAAGAATGAAATACAAAGAGAGCACGTCAGACAGATCGAAGAGAAACCCCTGTATGGCCAACTTTGGGGAGCCTCTGAAGACGTATGTAGAACAAAATCCTGGATCTGGTTAAAAAAGGGGCAATTAAAAAACGAAACAATGAGCCTAATTGTAGCAGCGCAAGATCAAGAGACAAAAACAAACAACTTGAGGAAGAGAATGTGTCAGAAAAATATAGAGCCTGTGCAAGTTGGAAGGAGACAGTGGCACACACTGTGGCGCAGGAAGAATATAAGAAATAGAGGCACGACCAGGCTGTAGAAGTTTTTCACTGGAAATTACCAGAAATAGGGATAAGAAGTTAGAAAATAATAGGCTGACATAAGAATTATAGCTAAGGAAAAGCGCAGTTGTCTACTTACCGAACCATCATGCCCGTTTGATTCCACGATCGTAAAGAAAGAGGGAGGAAAACAAAAAATTCAATCTTAAAATTTACGATTACTTTTGATAAATATCTAAAAGCTACTAAGAATTCATGGATAAATGATTCAACCGACATATAACTTCATCATTGTAGGTTCAAGGTTTGACTAGTTTCCTTTATTTTTTTTAATGAAAAATATTTTACAAACCAATTTATTAAAGTTATTTTGATGACTATCTTAAAATGTATAGGAAATATCATTTAATTGAATCAACTCAGTCAGTTGTTTAAGTCTATTTTGACAACAATTTTTAATCGAAACAGAATTAATACTTAATTGACATAATTGATTTATATAACTTCACTCGTTCAAGGTCCGGGCTTAAATTGATACACCTACTATGAAGAGAATGGTAAACATTGAACCATTAATTCTAACGGAAAACCTTATTGAAGAAAAAACTCAATATAATTTAATTAAGAAATATAATCATTATATTTTTCTAAAATGGGACTTTTCACACAATTACCTTGAATTGTCAGCTGGTATTTTATGCTGCTGTTAATTTGCACATGTTTACATACAGTGATTAATGATATATTTTCTAACATTTGTTTATCACTGGAATCCGAGTAGGCCTTTTGATGTTACGATCATTTAAAATGTTCTTCTTATTCAAATACGTGTATACAAATTGTGGCAGTATACAACTCATACTCCATTTCTAAGATCCTCCACCTATTTTCATTCTGTTAATGAGAAACAATCAAAGAAGTAATCAAATAAGTGCATGGACTGGAAAACACCAAAGATATCGACGCAAACATGTACATGAACATCAGCGTCAAGAAACATCTGCAACAAACAGAAAATACAAGTAAGCTCAGTACATTTTGCGATATGCTGAGGATAAATATGTTACAGACGCCAATAGTATACTTGGGTAAGATGAAATAGTTGTGATGCTAAATGACCATCATTTATATGTGAGATTTCTGATGGCACTCGGAAAGAGATTGAAAGGATTCAGAGAATGCGGACTATCAACGTTGTCACAGGAATGTATTCTGTGAGACCATGTTGTGTTGAGATGTTCCATCTTAAGATACTTTCTGCCCACATTCAAGCAACAACTTCCTTAAGAACAGCATAGAAGACATAGAAGGTCTTCCGGCTTTTAAGGAAGCAAGAATCTCTTTAAAACATCTTGAAGATATAAGAGCTGAAATGTGTGCAGACAGCTCTTAAACGTTTTTGCCATTAGGTGCATTTTGCAATCAGGAATTGGAATGAGTGCAAATATGTTAAGAGGGGGCCTATGGACCCACTGAAAAAATATAACTTTTTATTTATTAGCTTAATTTTGTAGGGAAGATGGTATATCTTGCAGAACACTTGGTCTTTCTTAAGCAGTAGGAGATTCTCCAGTATACACGGAAGTAAAAATGTGTTTGGTAATAAACTCTAAACTCTGAGTAAGCTAATTAACTAAAAAACAGTAAAAATATTCATTCTGATAAGTGATAATTTGCTATCGTTTCCATGCAATTGATAAGCGCTTACAAGACGTTATTGGAGCAATAATAAGTTTTACAAGAACAACCATAAGTTTTGCTGACTGAATTTTAATCTAAATGAATAGAAGATGTTAACTTAAAGCAATCATCGTAGATTTTCAACGTCGTTGAACATTAAAACATGCTACATTTGGCTCAAGGATAAATAACAAATAACAAAACAAAAGTAAGACTTTATTAACAAAAATAAAATCATGGACGATAATCATAAATCCTCAACATCATAACACATTTCACTGTTTTCGTCTAAAATTCGTGTAGTTCTTCAAGTTATTCAATTGGAAGCTACACGGTTACTGTTTCAGAGAAATGTGATTTAACAGGATATCTCTTGAATAAGGTCTGAGGATATAATGACTATGATAGAATATTCGACTTAATTTGGCATAGAAATGTCCCACTACTTGATATATTGGAAAGCTTTAAGAACTTGACCAAGATTAATAGAACTGGTTAAAAGAAGATGCTTCCTTTACGGAGATCTATTTGTTCAATCTTGTATATGATCAAAGTGTATGGCATGTCCTGAAGAAATACTAGGCTGATATAGAAAGAATATAGTTTGAATCTCCTGAAAAACGACGTCGTTAGATAAATTGCTTTTGCTTGTATTGCATTAGCTTTATTCTTTCTCATTATTTCTTTTACATTACATTCCGGCTAAATTACATCTGCACACGCGCGCGTGTGTGCGTATGTGTCTGTGTCTTTGTAAGTGTATGTGTGTCTATATGTATGTATGTATGTATCTGTCTGTATGTCTGTCTGCCTTCCTGCCTGACTGTCTGTCTGCCTGCCTGCCTGCCTGCTTGCCTGCCTGCTTGCCTGCTTGTCTGTCTGTCTGTCTGTCTGTCTGTCTGTCTATCTATCTATCTATCTATCTATCTATCTATCTATCTATCTATCTATCTATCTATCTATCTATCTATCTCTGTTAAACGATCGATTTATCATTATCTTTTTTGCATATTTGCCTTTTTGTATCTTTCTGCTTCTGTAACCAACAATATGATATCTCCAGGCATTTTGTCCATGCAACCAGGAGGTGCCTGTAGGTGGAAGATACATAAAGGAAATGGACAATAATAAAGGATAGAACTGCAACAGCGTCAGCGAGAGGGACAACAATATGAAGGTTAATAACATCTATAGCACCCAGGACAATAAGAATAATAGAAAAATGTTCGTAAGTCCAGAATATTTACAGAACATCATTATCACGCCATTGATATATATATATATATCAATGGTGTGATAATGTACATATATATGTGTGAGTGTGTGTATGTGCGTTTGTGCGTGCTTGTGTGCTTGTGTATGTATATATATTTTTATACATAGGTGTATGCGTGTAACACTACCTATCACCCCATCCTTACAACAGTAATTACCGCACCATATCTCCGATATCTTCAATCTCTATCTTGATACCTGCAAATACTATCGCTGCCAACATTATCAGCATTCACATCTATGACGATTATGACCTACCAGGACTTGCTTGAATGACCACCATATCTGCCACCAACACAAGAACCACATCCACCATTAACATTAATTAATATGTTCTTCCTCAACATATCAAGAAAACTACTACACACTACAAATACCACCAACTATTATAATTACAATCTTTTCACCGATACGACATCAGCATATAGCAGTCCAGTCTCTCTGAAATTTCCTCCCCCACCAGTTTAACCAGTTTAGAAATTTCTTAAATAACCTGGATAAATCAATCTCTGATAAAATATACCGGCAAAGAAGGCGGGTGTCCCCAGTTAGAAGGCGAAAGGACGGTCTGTAATTGGCACAGTAAATAATATCTGTTGAACGTGAAGATATCATGCTGTTAGTAAGCAAGCGTCGTAACTATCTGAGAGCAACAATACTGCGTAAAGAAACAAACTTAATACGGTGAAACTTAAGAAGAGTTTACTCCGTTAGATGAGGAATGATCAAGAAATATAGAAGACCTCAGACAAAGATAAACTCATGCATTTGTATCTATATATCATGTATATAGACATCAAAACTATGTAATATTTTTATATCCACTTACTAAATATATGTTATTATCTATGTTTAAAACTCTCATCAACCATCCCTCGAAGTTAAATACCTTCAGTATAATTTTACTTGGAGACATTTTGATTCAATTAAACTATTCAAAAACATGCTGATATAAAAACAGTATAGATAATACTAGAGGAAGAAAATTACACTACAAAATAAAGGCTTTTTACAGTGAACACCAACTTACTAATGCTCACAACTAATGAAGTATACAACAGCAAACGCTTACCACTCCTCATTTTCTGATCTCTAAAATTCCTACCTGCTGAGATATCTATTCCAAAATAAGGAAACCTTGCTGGGAGTAGTTAGAGATGAGGGCATACTAAAATCAGGAAAAAAGACTAAAACAAAACAAGAAGTATAAGACGTACAAGAAGAAAATGAAGAAGCACTATGCAACAAGAGACTATACAATTAGTTTCATGTAACTGCAACTGAAGCTGCTTGAACTCATAGGTGGGTGTTAACGAAGAAGGAAATACTGAAAGAGAGAGAGAAAGAGAGAGAGAGAGAGAGAGCGAGAACACAATACTGGCAGCGTAAGACCAAGCTTTGGTTACTTCTTGGAGGGTCAAACTTAAGGATGCACAAGTGTCTCCACTGTGCCAAATCTGTAATAGAGTGGACGAATCTATTGTCCATATCGTAAAAGAATGCCCTCGATTTGTACAAAACCAATATAGATCAGATGGTTGAGCTTAACATGTCAGTCTTAGCGGTGGTAGACAAGGTGAGCTACATGAACTTCATAATACCCCTTTGACACACGAATTATCAAGAAAGAAGTCGGAAAAATAGACATATAAAATCCTCTTCAATACGAGTTAGCCTGACTGTGGAAAATGAAGACGGTGAAGATAATGTGAAGATAATCATTGCTGGATCTCTAGGAACAAAATCAAAAGACATCAGTAGGAATTTAAAGGAAATGGGAATAGAGCACCCAGTAGAAATGTTACGTAAGATTTACCTCGTTGGCACGGCCAAAATCATCAGTAAAGTATTAGATAGTTGAAAAGAACAGATAAACTATAATAGGCTGCAGATAGCAAGCCCGATACCCACAAAAGGCTCCAGGAGTTCTAATAAAATCTGAGTTAAAAGAATAATACTGACAGCATCATCATCATCAACAACAACAATAATAATGGTTTCAAATTTTTGCCACAAGGGCAGCAATTTTGGGGGAGAGAATAAGTTGACTTCATCGATCCAATGTTT
>NC_068981.1:118375233-118380524 GCF_001194135.2 Octopus bimaculoides | reverse complement strand
ATAATAATAATAATAATAATAATAATAATAATAATAATAATAATAATAATAATAATAATAATAATAATGATAATAATAATAATAATGGATTTACCAAAGAAATAAACATGAAATTCGATTGAGAAAAATGTGCCAAAGAGTAACAATACTACACCAGATAAAAAAAATGAAGAGAATTAGACCAAAATGAGACATGCAAATACTTAAGAATCAATCAACTAGACACGGTACAACACACACATATGGAAGAGAAGATATTAAAGTAATACTATAGACGAGTTAGATTTATACTGAAAACAGAGCTCAATGCAAAAAACAAGACAATAGATATCACTAAGTTATAAGTTACAGCTACAATATTCTTAATTAAACTCTAAATGAACTAACCAAACTAGACAGTAAGACAAGAAACTAATGACAGAATTTAGGATGCACCACCAAAACTCTTACGTACAAAGTTTATATATACAACATATTGAAGCTTGTAGAGGTCTTATGCAGCTAGAAAAACATTATAAAATAACCGCCACAGGATTACAGACGTATCTAATTCAGAAGCAAGGATAACTGGTACAAATAGCCATAAAGCACGAGGAAAACAAAAAACACTGCTCCTATCTTTAAGGAAGCTGAAAAGCACAAGAGAGAAGACAGCTATGAAGGAAAAGAAGAAACAGCAAAAGCTGTAAAACAAATTGAAATCTAAGCTAAAATTGGAACAACAAGGTATCATGATAAAGCGATGGCAAGAAAAGACCCTACATGGTAAATATTGGGACAAGCTAAACAGAAAAAATCCTCAGAATGACTGAGAAGCTTAGGACTCAAAGCAGAGACTGAAGGAATTTTAGTTGCCGATCAAGATCAAAGCCTCCCCACCAGAAATCACCAAAAGCACATAATAAAAAAAATAATTAACTTCAGAATATGTGGTGATGAGGAAGAAACAATAATTTATATTGTCTCTGGCTGCCCAGTCCTGGCTAAGAAGGAATATGGAATATGTATCCACGGACGTGAAAGGGTTGGGACCTATATACACTGGAAACTATGCCAATGCTATGGAATCTCAGCAGAAAAACGATGATATAGGCAAACCCCAGAAAAAGTCACAGTAAATGAGAAAGCAACTATACTATGGGATATGTTAATACACGCAGATAAAATAGGTTAATAAACTGGATATAGTTGTCAGAGTTCAACAAGAAAAAATGCCTTTTACTCGATGTATCAGTACCAACAGATAACAATGTGTCTAATAGAAATACAAAGATCTGGAAACAGAGGTAACTCGAATGTAGAGCCTAAAAACAGAAACAATCCCTATAATGATACGTGCATTAAGCATGATTAAATACATTCAGAAAAATACATAATCAAAACATAGGACTTACGAATGCATATAACATACAGAAAGTAGCACTTCTAGGCACCACGCACATCCTACATAAAGCACTTTCAATACAATGAAAATAACAGTACCACAACAAACCACAGTGCATACACAAAGCACACAGAGCTGCACTCGGCAGTGCAGTGAAGCACATGATAAAAATAAGACTAAGGAAATCAGCAAAAAGATGAGAAACTGGAAGGCTCCGGGACCAGATGGAGTTCAAGGCTACTGGATCAAAAGATTTGGTGAATGTCATGCACGAATAACTGCGCAACTCAACACTTTGTTAAATGCCGACAAAGTAATACCAGAGTGGTTGACATTGGGTAGGACAGTGCTGTGCTTGAAGAACATCGAAAAAGGCAATAGGGTAGACAATTACAGGGCGATATCCTGTTTGCCACTAATGTGGAAATTATTGACTGGAATACTCGCAGAATCAATGTACGAAGATCTGGAAAAAAATGGAGTCCTGCCACATGAGCAGAAGGGTTGTAAGCGTAAGTGCAAAGGTACCAAGGATCAACTCCTGATAGACAAAACTGTACTTAGAGACTGCGAGAGGAGGAAAAGTAACTTAGCCATGTCATGGATCGACTATCGTAAGGCGTACAATATGATCCCACACTCTTGGATAATGGAATGTATTAACCTATTTGGTATTGCATCGAATGTTGAGCGATTGCTTGGAAAAAGTATGGCGAATTGGAGGACGGTACTAACAGCATACGGAAGAAGTTTAGGGACAGTCGAAATCAGGAGGGGCATCTTCCAAGGGGACTGCCTGTCCCCACTGATCTTTGTACTGTGCTTGATACCACTAACACTGACACTGAGGAAGGAAAAAGCTGGGTATGTATTCAAAAACTGCCAACAAAATTCCAACCATTTGTTATTCATGGACGACTTCAAACGTTATGGTAAAGATCAATTCCCTCTTGTATACTTTCAGTGCTCAATCAAATGTATGGACGGGCTATCGATACCGTCGGAGGATGTTATGATGCAGATAGAAGAGACGGGCTATAAGTACTTGGGGATTTTGGAAATGGAAAAATTGGGGGAGAAAGAAATAATAGAAAAATTTAAGGTGGAGTACTTGCGCAGACTGAGACTGATCCTTAAGTCGAAATTAAACGGACAGAATAAGATCGAAGCTATCAACACCTGAGCGGTTTCACTCCTAGATATGGTGCGGGTATAATCGCATGGACAGTAAATGAACTAACCATGCTTAGACAGAAAGACAAGGAAGTTGCGAACTAGATATGGGACACTCCACCCAAAGAGTGACACAGACAGACTATTTGTATCAAAAAAGAGAGGGAAGAGGACTTATTGGATGCGAACACAGTATTAGAGCAGAAGAAAACAACATAGCATGGTATGTAATAAAAGCCACAGACCCGCTATTATTAGAAGTTAGAAGGTCGGGCTTGTGTAGGATGAAAGATTGCAAAGATAAAGCACTGTACAAACAATTGAAAACGATTGAAACTCACAATAGATGGGTAAAGAAAAGAATGCATGGAGAATTTCATAGCGATGTTGAAGATAAGACAGACAGAGAAAAAAGATGGCTGTGGATGACTAAATGTGATTTAAAACCAGAAACGGAGGTTCTAATCTGTGCTGTTCAAGAGCAAGCACTAAGAACAAACTACATAAAATACAGAATAGACAACACATCAGAAAGTGATAAGTGGAGAATCTGTGAACAAAATGGTGAAACCGTATGGCATATTAGCAGCGAATGTACGCCACTAGCCCAGTAGGAATATAAGAGACGCCACGACAATATAGCAAGGCTTGTTCATTGGACACTTTGCAACAAGTATGGACTTGACAGAACAAAAAATTGGTACGACCACAAACCTGAAGGCATCTTCGAAAATGATAATGCAAAGATCCTGTGGGATTTTATGATGCAGTGCAACCATGAGATAGAGAATAGGAAGTCAGACATAGTCTTATTTGAGAAAGAAACCAAACAATGTTGGATCATAGATATAGCATGCCCAGCTGACAAGAAGGTATGCGATAAAGAAGAAAGAAAAGTCGAGAGATATGACAGGTTAGCTTGGGAAGTTAAGCAGTTGTGGTCGATAAAAAGGTAGCAGTAGTACCAATAATTGTCGGAGCCCTTGGAACAATGAGGAAAAATCTCTAGAAGTACATGGAACAAATAGGGGCTGCAATAAGGAGCACTTGCAAAAAGAGCACTGCTTGGAACCGCTCGAATACTCCGGAAAGTGCTCGAAAAATAAGAGGTGTTACCGTAGTTCACTGGTAGTGAACAGCTGACACTGTAGTACATCTCCAGCGTTAGAAGCTGTGCAAAGGCAACAATAATAATAATAATAATTTGTTTTATTTGCCTTAAATGCGTCCGATAAATATAGTGTTGGACTGAGGAAGAAGAAAAAGTGGGATGAGATAAATAGTATGCACAATTTGAAAGTAGAGGAATACATAGATTATACAGGAGGATTTCTAGAGCCTTTCAGTGGACCCCACATATCAAGATTAAATTACCACCAAGGGAAATAAATAACTCTGCAAGGAGATCCTTTCTTTGGGATTCATTTAATTAATACCGGTAATCAAGCGTATAGTCTTTTAATGTTATAATGAACAATCCCACCATCATATTCTTGTTTCACGATTGAAAAATTCATATTAATGACGTAACTCTGGGATTCCTAGAGAATTAACATCATTACTACATTCATTAACAAACTCATCATATTCGACAGTAATTATCAACCATCATTACTGCCAGTAGTAACTCCGAGACTTCAGGAAACGCCATGAGGTCCCCAGTATCAATGTGTCTGTATCCTATATAATAACATGCACTTCAACACTCACACACAATTATCAATTAGCAATTGTAATGACAACAGCAGCAACAGCAATTATCATAAACAATAGCTTTACAATGCGAACATCACGTTCAATTCTCTCACGAAAGTAACTATAGTCAACGGCATCATCGAAACCTTAGTAACAATTTCCCAACTACCGCATCTATCGCTTCCCATCTCCCGTAACATTCGCCACAATTACCAACGTATTCAAACATCGCAAAAAGTATCACCCAACAGCCTTAAACGTCACAAAGGTATCACATTCATATTAAGATGAACTTTTACGTAAATAGCGACAGCATCACCACCAACGCAGCTACCGGAGTCACAACAAACAACGGCATCAGCAGTAGCAACGCCGCTACCAATATCATTAATATCAGTATCTTGAGGAAGTCATCTATGACACAAACAAAGCCGAAAGAGTCTTTTAAGCTTGGATGGTGAATAAAAAGTAATTACCTGACCTAGATTTATTTGGAATGCAAACCTTTGTCTTCGAGAAATCAGTATGTCAACAGCTGGTTCTTGTTTATTCAAAAGCCTTTACGAACTTAGGAGCATCTCTCTAGTCACGTGACCACCTTTTTTTTCACTTCCTGACAAAGCTTGATTTAGTTCGAAAATAAATTATCAGTGTACATTTAATTCTATCTATCTATCTATCTATCTATCTGTCTATCTATCTATCTATCTATCTATCTATCTATCTATCTATCTATCTATCTATCTATCTATCCATCTCATCTGTCCGTCTGTCTGTTTCTCTTCCGCTCTCATTATATACGTATACATACACCCATACATACATACATACATACATACATACATACATACAGACAGACAGACATACATACATACATGCATACATACATGCACATACACACATATACATATACAGCGAAACACAGATAGATAGAAAAAGAGAGATAGAGTTCTAGCTAGGGAGACAGATAGTTATATGTATAAACGCATAATAGAAGATCTATATGTACATTTATAATATATACTTGTAGAGTATATAT
>NC_068981.1:118373592-118374981 GCF_001194135.2 Octopus bimaculoides | reverse complement strand
TATGTATATATGTATGTATATATGTATTATCGCTCGATGATATTATCGCTGTTAGACGGAGAGGAAATTTGGAAAGCGCACTAAAAGGTCCTTACCTTGATTAAATATATATATATATATATATTAAATGAACAAAATATCACTTAGGTTACCGCATCATTTTTATGAGAACATTACAAAGTTTTGGAGTATAAATCACAAATATAGATCACTCATTTCTTGCTATTTTCTCTAGTCAAGAAAGCAAAACTCAGAGTTTTACGTGTGGAAACATTCAGAGATTGTTACACGCTGGCCTCAGTTGTCTGGCAAAAATCGAATAAAGGCTCAGGAGCAAATATTTCTGTCTTATTTCGCTAGCACGCCATCAAATTCTTGGTATTACTCTCTTACTTGTTTCAGTCATTTGACTGTGGCCATGCTGGAGCATCGCCTTTAGTCGAGCAAATCGACCCCAGGACTTATTCCTTTATTAAATTGTGCGTTTCTTTGATTTATCTTGCTGAACATGTTGGCCGTTTTTCAGGAGTATGTTTCTTTTTGGTATTTATTTTTAATTCGCTTTATACTTTTTCTTGATTCCCTGTCGCACTTACTGTTGAAAGAATGCAGGTTACCATGCCTCCTTTCTAGGATACTCTGAAGGGCGTAATCCTTGTCCATAGAACCACTGTGGGTACGGTGTGAGTTATTTAGTAATGCCCATATTAGGACAAGTAGTTTCATTTGCGTAGAGTAATGTAGGTCACTGTTATTCAAAATGTAGTTTCCAGATGAGAAACTATTGATTTAAAGCACGCCAGAATTAATATGTATGTATATGTGTATGTGTGTGTGTGTGTTTGTTAGTTGGTTGGTGCGTGTGTGTGTGTGTGTGTGTGTGTGTGTGTGTGTATGTGTGTTTGTATGACTGAGCTAATGATGTTTTTATCATGTAATGATCATCATTACTACTGTGATCTTTTGCTAGTCACTTAGTGACCTCTTCTTGATTCAACTATGTTGAATTTCGAAATGTATTGTACTAAAATCTATAGTTTGAAGTATAAGGCGTCTTCATCATTCAGGATAGACATAGGCATTGCAAGGGAGATTTCACAAAGAAACAATACAGTGATATGAGGCATTTGATGGTGACGTCAGTTGCCATGGTATTTAAAACGTAACAGTTTATACACATACATATACACATACATACATACATATATACACACATACATACATATATTCATACATACATACATACATACATACATACATACATACCTACATGCTTACATAAATACATTCATACCTATAGATATACTTATATCCATATATATATATATGTGTGTGGCTGTGTGGTAAGTAGCTTGCTTACCAATAACATGGTTCCGGGTTCAGTCCCAC
>NC_068981.1:118371708-118372889 GCF_001194135.2 Octopus bimaculoides | reverse complement strand
TATATATATATACATATATATATATATATATATATATATGTATGTTATAATGTAGCAGCTTGCTCCCTCCAAGATGTATGTGGAAACTTTTATAACTGTGCATGGTCAAAGGTTGGAGACTGTGCTTAGATTTATTTATTTAGGAAGTACTTTGAGCACTGCTGTTCTTGATGATAAAATTTCATACAGAATCAGCAGGGCTAGTAGTGCTCTTGGTAGGCTTGATAGGCCTCTATGGAAACAGCATAATGTTTATTCACAAATTAAAGTTAAGGTATATAACACATGCGTCCTCCCATCTTTGCTATTTGGAAGTGAGGCATGGGTTGTTTACCGTAGGCAGGCAAGGCAATCGGAACGATTTCATCAATAATGTCTGAGAGAAATTTGGAGACAAACTAGAAAATGGCCATTAGTATATGTGGAAGTGCTTGGGAGGAGTGGCATAGAGTCAATGATTTTGCCAAGACGTTTGAGGTGTATGGGCGGGGGGACATTTGGTAAGGATGAGTGATGAGCGACTACCCAAACAGCTATTGTATTGTGAGCTAGAAGATGGCAGGAGACCAGCGAATAAGCCTAAACTAACGCTTAAGGATTGCCTTTAAAATGCTCTAATACAGACATGAATTGGAGCTGGTAAATGGGAGAGGGAGGCACAAGACCGTGATGGATGGAGGAAGACAGTGCATAATAGTTCAAAGTTAAAGAGGGAGAGAGTGAAATGTGAGAGAATTGGAGGGGGGGGCTTAGAAGGGGGAACCTGTGGAAAGTGAGAGAGTGTTGCTTTTTAGGTGTGTGGTTTGTGGGCGGAGGTGTTTGAGCCGTGCAGGTCTAGTGAGCCATCAAAATTCTTATAGAAATCGACCCATGGTAAACAATGATATGCTATTAAAATTCATAAACGAACGTGTGTAAAATGTGGAAGGGTGTGCCTCTCAGATGGAGGTAAAAAAAAGACATATTAAGAGAGTGCATATGGTGGCACCTGTTTCTCCTGCCAGCCAGGACAGTTGTCTAGTATGTAATGAAATGTGTAAAAGCTTGGCCAGGCTTAAAAGTCATGTAAGGGCATCGCATGGCAACAATCATGAATCATTTCAGTAAGTCTTCTAGGCAATTGCTTTTCTCGTGTAACGAGGATGCAGCTGTGATATGATATATGCATATACATGTACGTA
>NC_068981.1:118369693-118371622 GCF_001194135.2 Octopus bimaculoides | reverse complement strand
ATATATATATATATATATATATATATATATATATATATACATGTATATGTATTACGTAGGTATGCACTTATCGGTGTATGTGTGTTCTGGAATATAATTGATTTAGGATATATTTTCCGCTCTGTATATATCTTATTTAAAATGCATTAGAAATTCGGTCGACATTTTGTCAATGGCGTCAAAATGCTATAGAAATATAAGGGTATCAATTAAAAATGAAAATAGATTATACACTCAGGAATGTGTCGGGTACTCACCCCATTCTCTTCTTTACTTATATTTCTATTATTATTTTCCTCATTTTGAAATTAATCTTGTTGGCATTATCAATTGAAACAAAACGTATATTTTCATAGTGTATTGCCATTCTGTAGTTATTGTACATCTTTTGTAGTTTCTGAATCGTTGTGCACAGGGATTTCATTTAGAAATGTCAAGTGGCGAAGTACATTGTGTAAAGATCAATACAGATTAGTTTCATGACAATATCTACGACATGCTAATTGATATGGGTTTGTCAAATCCGTTTTCGCTTTGATATTAACGGCTTGACATTTTTGTATTTCATAAAAAGTATATTTATATACAGTGTTGATCATTGTTCGTGTTTACTCCTTGTTATGTATTAGTTTTAGCTTACTTTCGCCTACGCTTGGTAATCATATATAACTCAAAAATAAAATATGTCTATCTATCTATCTATCTATCTATCTATCTATCTATCTATCTATCTATCTATGTCTGTCTGTCTGTCTGTCTGTTTGTCTGTCTGTCTGTTTTTCTGTCTGTCTGTTTGTCTATCTGCCTGTCTGTTTGTTTGTTTGTCTGTCTGTTTGTCTGTCTGTCTGTCTGTCTGTCTGTCTGTCTATATTTGCATGTGTGTGGTGTGCTCACATATGCATGAAAAATGAAATGACTAATTTTCTACTTATCGTTTTATCAAAAATAAATGATTGAAATAAAAACTAAAATGTCACTAGCGGCCGCAAACTGGGACGATCAAAGAGAGGTCCTGGGGTCGTAAGTTTTATATTGGGGTGTCCTTCTCTTATACAGGCTGCCGATCATGGCGAATGAGCCCCATCTGCTCGGAGCGGCCTGGTTATATTGCACCAGACACCCACAGTCGTCATTTCCAGTTCGTTTAGATCCAGGTGGTATCACGAGGAGGTCGGAATAGGACTTGGGAGTTACGTCACACTTTGGAAGTTTTAGCCCAGTATGGTGCTCACTCAAGCAGTATCCAGTGACTATGTGGACCCCCATATACCAACAATTACTGGAGTTACTACGTCACCAACACTGAGGTCCTTGAGTGAGCAAAGGTCACCAGCTTGGAAGCCATTTTACTTGAGTTACGAC
The DNA here is from genome assembly GCF_001194135.2 of Octopus bimaculoides. Taxonomy (NCBI): domain Eukaryota; kingdom Metazoa; phylum Mollusca; class Cephalopoda; order Octopoda; family Octopodidae; genus Octopus; species Octopus bimaculoides. Next base: position 118,370,260 of record NC_068981.1, on the reverse strand, counting down.
TGCGTTGAGCAGGGCACGTTGACAAGATGGAAAACCACCACCTACCCAAGATCATCATGACCACTGCAACGGGAGGGGGGGCGCCATGGAAGCGTTACAAGGACTGCCTGAAGTGTTCCCTTAGAGTTTGTGACATTGATTATCGTGAGTGATAAACTCTAACAACTGACCGTGACGCTTGGTGCCATACCATCAGTGATGTTCTTTCCTCCTTTGAGATCTCTCGCAGTGCTTCTCTTGAAGACAAACGTCAAAGGTGAAAAATTAATACAGCTGCATCACCTGTTAGAGCTGCAATCGGATATGTCGATCCCACATCGGTCTTATTAGCCACGAACGAGCCCGTGGAGACAAAGTGAACAACAGCCATCCTAATCTCCGTCAGCGTAGCGATGCCAAGAAACATGAGTAAAGAGAAGTACGAGAAGTACCAGTGCACGTAGTGCGCGTTCAGAGATAGTATTGTCTTGACTACTTTTACTAAGCTTACTGTATACCGAAGTAGGTGTTATAATATTCCAAACTTTTAAGGATTACAACAATATATGTATATATATATATATATAT
>NC_068981.1:118357661-118369470 GCF_001194135.2 Octopus bimaculoides | reverse complement strand
TATATGTATATATATATATATATATATATATGCGTTCATGTATGTATGTATATATGTATATCTATCTATCTATCTATCTATCTATCTATCTATCTATCTATGTATCCATCTATCTATCCATCTATCTATCTATCTATCTATTTATCTATTTAACTATCTATCTACCTAAACGTCTGTCCTTCAAGCTTGTTAGCTAGCTAACTTTTTCTCCATTACATTCTGCTCTTTGCCCCTTTTTAAATTCTTCCTTTCAGATTTCAAAAATTTTAATTTAATGTTTTGTGTCACTTATATCGTTTTTCTTCAAACGTTTCTCTTTCGTTCACGCAAGTTATTTTTTCATTGTATTTCGTATTGTATTCATTCATTACTGAGCCTTGTCCCATTTTTATTCTATTTTGCTTTGTATATGTTTTATATTCTTTCATTCTTCGAGTTTTCTTGCATTTTAATATTTATTTCAATCAATTTTGTCATCTTTTTTTTCTTATTGGCTGTTACTATTGTTTCATATAGTCGTTCTTATTTTGTATCCATTCTTTCTCATTCTCATAAGCACTTGAAGGAAAAGCTCATTACTACATATATTTATATATAATTTTAATATGGATAGTCTTTAACACTTCTTAGGGTTAGTTATTGAATTCGAAACCGCTAGAACGTGTGGAGCAAGTATAATAGTGTCTCATAATTTGCTCATTTCTATCTACTTGTCTTTAAAGTAAGCAAAATAGCATACCTCCTGGTCAGAATGTATAGAATCATATTCTTCGTTATTATTAGTTTCAGTATTATTAATCTAAAGTTATAATGTATTAATATTAATTTAAAGCAAGGTAGCCAGCTGCCAGAATCATTAGCAGGCTGGACAAAATGTTTAACGGAATTTTGTCCCTCTCTGCATTCTGAGTTCAAATTTGCCTTTCATCCTCTCAGGGTCGATAAAATAAGTACCAGTTGAGTACTGGGGTCGACGTAATCGACTTATCACCTCCCCGAAATTGTTAGCCTGGTGCCAAAATTTAAAACCAATATTAATTTAAAGTTTCCCGAATGGGTATAATCATTAGAGCACCAGCTGTTTATGTCCCAAGTTCAAATCTTGCCAATCTCATTTTGCTTTTCAATCGTGGTTTGACAAAATGATACATCAATCTGCTTCAGAGATCAATAGTAATGATCAAAGAAAACCCGCCTCTAAATATTTGTTTGGTTTGTGCTTAAATTAGAGATCATTAGTATTAATTTAATTCAATGAAAATTAATTTGACTAAACTGTATTAATGAAGGAAAAATGCTTCTTGTATTATCTCGAAAAAATCCAATGAGTGTGTGTGACCTTTTATATGGCATGCGTAATTATCTTTCTAATAAGGTCATATCAACCAAGATTTTCAACAAATTTGCATAAAATTATGATCTTGAAGAAAGAGAAACTTCATTCTTTTCTATCTTCCAGCCGAATAATCGTGGCGAAAAAATAAAATGTTTAAATGAAAGTAGTTCTTTATTGGTGGGGAATTTCATCATGCCACATAAATGTATTACTTTTAGTGAACAGTATAAACAGCGACTGTAGGCACCTGACTAATTTGTCGATGGTGGGATGCTTAGAAACCCGTCAACAAAATTTTCTTATGCAGAAAACTACTTAAAAATGTTGCAGCACATGATTTCTTTTTTCCATAATTCATCTTAGAAGACAAAACATTGTTGTCCTCATTGTTTTAATCGCCTCAGCATTTGCACAAGTGTTCGCATGCTTTAAGATATACAAATTTCTTTGTCTACGAAAAGAATGTATTTAACATTTCATGGGGTTGTAGTTAGCTAACCCTTGTCCTCTTAAAAGATAGCTGATTCCTGGAGATAATAATAATTCCTGGAGGGAATAATTCATGAATTCCAGCCGATTGGCGTGCTTTCTGAGGGACAAGGGTTTTTGTCTTTTTACCCAGGACGATCAATTCTTTACATTCTTCTAGAAAATAATGGCATAAATATATTTTCATGCAGTGAATATTAAATACAGATTGGCTTTCGAATATTTCCGAAACGTCTCTGTTGATTCTTCAGTTTCTGCAAGGATGGAAGAGATATTACTTTATGAATTTCTAAACAGAACTAGAGTCATCGGAGGCAACATTTTATACAAGTATTTTGATACATTGCCATGTTCTACTTTGTTTATAGAAACTTTTGTGTAGTAACGTCCATTATATGTGTCAAAAGAAGTTCAAGCGTACACTTTAATCAAAGCAAGGAAAATAACCTTTAAAAATTTATGTAATTAGGAAGAACTGTTAATGTTTATATAAACCAACATCGTTTATTGGTTCTTAGCTGTAAAGATTCTCGCTAATATTTGTAAGTTACTAACCGTAAACGGAAATCTTACATATAGTTTGATGATTTTTCACTTTCAACGGCTGTCTGTTGATTTCGAGTGCATTGAACATTTACATATTAAACTTCTGAGTTGTCCCCGGTCGGCTCAGCCTTGTCAGTGAACTTGTATAGACGTTAAGCCTGTATACCCCAATCCTATATAGGTAAAACCAGTTCTTCTGTGGTAACACTAGTTTATGACTCGTTATATTTCATTATTTGGTCTTCGGACTTATTTGCTTAGTCCATTCTGTTTCAAATATTAAAACTAGGATTCCAGCTTTGGCTATGCTCCTTGTCTCACACTGTATAGTTTACTCAATCTATTGACGAATTCAGAGATAAGTTCGTTTTAAATTCAACTAAGATGCAAGCAAGTTTTGCACTATTTCCAAAGTATTTGATTCATATAATACTTAAGTGTGAAGTAAATAATATCAACAAGATAAAACGAATGAAGCTGTTGCTTTTAAATTCGAACAAACTGTTATATTTCTTCACAGTAATTGTTTATATGTTTAATATATTGTTTAGCAAACCACATAATTTAAAGCTATAAATTCAACAAAAGAACAAGGTTGAAACCAAATAGGCATCTGAATGTTTTGAGATACATTCTTTTAGTTTATTCTTTTACTTGTTTCAGCCATTTGACTGTGGCTATGCAGTAGCACCGCCTTTATGAAAAAACGGAATGCTTGCAGCACCTAGGTTTCCCACTTCTAAATACTAACTAAATTAGGTAACATCTGGGCTCTTTTGATTTGAGCCTATTGAAAGAAGCAAAGAAAATCGAGAAAAAGAAATCTATTATCGTTTAATCTCTATGCGGAAACAAAAATTGGAAAATCAAGAAAGCAAATATTTGGTTTGAATTTGATGTGAAAGACAGCCACCATTTCATTTTGTGTACAAATTCTACTGTAGAGGTATTTAATTAAATCTTCTGGTTTTGATTTCCGATTTCATCAATATCTCAATATAGGATGTGATTAGCTGCACAATACTTAGGGAAGATATATTTGGAGTTTTGATATTCCTCTCTTTTCATTTGCATAAAGAATAAGTTAAGCACAGAAGAAAATTATATAGAAGTAGCTGAAGGAAACTACTATTATGAAGTATAGATCACTTTTGACAAGGTGCGAAGCTAAATCTACGTTTCTAGTTTATCCAATAAAATCAACTTAACTATTTCATATCTAAATATATAGGGACTAAATAGGATATGAACTCTGAAGGGTTAAATTACTTTTACTGACGTTCTAATATATCCATCTACTAAACATAATACAATGAATTTTAAAATTTCTCTTTCACTTCATACAAGTAACATGTGTTTTAGTGTAAAAATAATCATATCAATTGAGAATCAAAGATTAACAGTTCCTTGAGCCATGAGAGGTGTTACCTAACATTTCGTTTTAATTTAGGAATACAAAACTGAATTCTAATAAATGACTCTTGAAGGTCTTCTCTTCCATGCTAAACTATAAAGTCAGTTGTTTTGTAAAAAAGCTTGTCACGTGAATACAATATTTAGAATAAAATAGAATAATTTAGTGAGTCACCTAAGAATTTTGTCTGAGTCATTAATCAGAATAACTATGTATGGCATGAAATTACGATTTTGTTGACTCAAGTATGCGTTGAAGGCAAATCACTGAATCGGTTAAATGTTATGCGAAGATTTTGATTTATATACTACAAACAAACGAAAATATTTATCAATTACGTAAGTGTTTCGTCTGTTTACACTGGTGAGTTATATACATCGGTATAAATAGATGCAGATGTTGAAGATTATTTTAGAGTTGAGTGTCTTAGTCATAGAAGATCACTCAATCAGCATCCCGACGCTGTATAAGCCCTCTAGTATAACCACGAGGCTAATGACTTTTCCTGCAGTCAACATGCAATTGCTCAAGAGAAATCAAAATCGTTTTGATTAGGCTGATTTTCGAAGGTATGAAATGGAATTGCCTTTCTCCATATAAAATCATTAAAATAAAATAGAATAAACTCAGCTGAAATACAATACCGGTGACAAAATATAATCCGGTATGTTTTTAAGTGGGCTCACCGCGATTTTCGTGATGTAAATATACCATCTACTGCAACATGTGTGACATCTTTCTTCTAATGAGGCCTATTAATATAAACAGGAAAATAATTATCATTAGCAATTTTTTTACATTCTTTGTTATGCCATCCAAAAGAAATCAGCTCGTAAGTGACTGGTTTTATCTTCAAAGATAAAAACAATTACTATATCTCAGAATAATGCTGTTTATAAAACAGAATATGAAGACATTTCGAGCAAGAGCTGTGCCAATCGTCTCAATAACTTTTTTTATTATGTTTAAAATTGAGTTTAAGCTTTATTACTTGTTGTCACGTAAAATGAGGCACTTTATAGATGTGGCGATGTGAGAACACAATGAATTATTGCTTTTCATTTACTTCTTTATTTGTTCATTATGTTTCATTGATTTCATTTTTTTTTATTTCCTATTTTCTTAAAAATAAGAATAAATCTATATTCTCAGGACAGTCTCTTATATGTTATTCACGACGAAATATTATTGAAATATATGTAATCCTCACATAAAACAAGCAAAATATTTCATCTAAAAAATAAATACAACACTTAAATATGAATGGTAGATTAACAAAAATAACAACCAAAGCGAAAAAAAAAACTGAAAAAATCATCATGATAATGTAATAGATGTAAGAGTTGCAATCAAATCAGTTTGGGTGGCATTGGAAGATATCAAGCATAAAGTTTTAATTAAAAATAGCGTGCAATGAGAGGAGATAATTTAAAATAGGAGAGAATAGGGAGAGGTTGTGATATAGAGAAAGACAGGAGCGAGAAAAAGAGAGAAACAAAGAGAGAGAAAGAGAGAGAGATGGAAAGAGTGTGAGAGAGAAATAGTGTAAAAGGTAATCAGAACGGAAGTGACTGTAGAAGGTAAAAGAATAAGAAGGAAAATCTGGGATGCATACATAGATTTATACATAACACACCACATATACACACATACATAGATGTACACACGTGCACACACATTCAAGCGCGTGCGCAGGTATACACATATATACACACACACACGCGCACATACATATAAGAGAGAGAGAGGCAGAGACAGAATATTAATATTGATATATCACGAGTACAAATAAACACAATGAGAGAAGATGGATGGTATTGGGACAAGAGCATGCAAAGGAGTAAGAGCACACAAATAGGACGATTAGAGTAGTCTGCGATAGAAATGAAATTTGAATGAAATACATAGAGAGAGAGAGGTGGAGGAGGAGGAGAAGGAGAGAATGGTGGGTAAAAGAGAGAGTGGAGGAGGAGAAAGTGAGTGAATAAGCGTGAGTGGGTGAAAAAATGGTGTGTGAGAAGGGAATACTATTGAACAGTCGAAAGAGAGAGAGAGAGAGAGAGGGAGAGAGGAGAGAGAGACAGAGAGAGAAAAAGAGGGGAGAGAGACAGAGAGAGAAAGAGAGGGGAGAGAGAAAAGAAAGACAGACAGAGAAGGGAGAGAAAGAGAGAATAAGAGAGATAGAGATAGGGTAAGAAAGAGACACGATAAAGGGAAAGAGTTGCATAATGGAGGAAGCAATATGTGAGGCGGAGTTGTAAAATGAAGTACAGGGACGCTGATAGAATATTCTTTTCTACTGTAGGCACAAGGCCCGAAATTTTTGGGGAAGAGGCCAACTGGTACTTAATTTATCGACTCTGAAAGGATGAACGGCAAAGTCGACCTGGGCGGAATTTGAACTCAGAACATAAAGGCAGACGCAATACCGCCATACATTTCGCCCGGTGTGCTAACGACACTGCCAGCTCGCTGCCTTACAGTGATAGATTATTCTTTTCTTTTCTACTGTAGGCACAAGGCCCGAAATTTTGGGGGAGTGGGCCAGTCGATTAGATCCACACCAGTACACAACTGACAATTTATCGATCCCGAAAGGATGAATGGCAAAGTCGACCTCGGCGGTGCTAAAGATACTGCCAGCTCGCCGCCTTACAATGATAGAATATTCTTTTCTACTCTAGGTACAAGGCTCGAAATTTTGTGGGAGGGATCCAATCGATTAGATCGATTCTAGTACGCAACTGGTACTTAATTTATCGACCCCCGAAAGGATGAAAGGCAAAGTCGACCTCGGCGGAATTTTAACTCAGAACGTAAAAACAGACGAAATACCGCCAAGCATTTCGCTCGGTGTGCTAACGATTCTGCCATCTCGCTGCCTTACAGTGATAGAATATTGAGAAATATAGGATATAGACGATGGAGAAAAGACGGTGAAAAGTTAGGAATCTTTTCCTTCCTGTGATGTCACACAATGACATTGGGTAGGGCGGTTGACGAAAGTTGGAACAGTGGCAAAGGTGGCAGCTCATTGAGAAGCCTGCCAGTTTAGTAACACAAAGCGAGTTATTTAGAGTAGTAGTCGTATTAGTAGTAGTCGTCGTCGTCGTAGTAGTAGTAAGGTGATTTTAGTTTTAATGCATTTCTCCTCCCCTCTCCTGCTTCCCTGTTTCCCCACCACCCACTCCATTTCACTTGCATCTCCTCCATCGACCTCTCAATCATTTCACTGCTGTCTCCCCTCCTCTCCCTCGCCGCGAGTGCAGAGTTCTGAAAGTGTCTTCCTTTCTACAGTATTTGTACGCGCATTAAACCTCTGAACTTCTAAGCGTTGTTCACTGTTTCCTCTCTTCTATCGTCTCCCCCACACTAGTTATTTCTTTTTTACTTCACCTGCCAACCCCCAACGGTATTATCCAATTGCACCTTACCTTAAGCAACATATCTCGAGCTGCCACAGCATCCCACATAAGCACACTACCTGTTTCACTATACTTTAGTCTCGTTGCCTTCTGTGTCTACAATGCTTTCACTCTACCTCTCCACCCTCCACTTCTACAAGTAACAAAAATAAACATAAAGCAATAATCAAACTCCTTTAGTTTGACTTCTAAATTCTTTCACTATTACAGTTATTTTTCCTTTCGCTTTCATCTTCATTTTCCAACAGTGCTACATCATCCTCACTCAAATGATGTATTAAATATAGATTAGAGGAAAGTAAACGACCAGTATAACTATTAGCTGCTGATATATTGATCCAATATGTACTCAAAGAAGTAAAAAGAAAAATAATAGGCAAAAGATAAAACAGATCAGCATCTCTCACATCCATGGGATCAGGGTGACACGTGCGTGCTAGATATGTTTGATATGATATATTAGCATAAGTCTTAGTCGAAGTAGTTCATGTTGAATCTACGTTGACATGTTGTAATACTGTAATGAAAGATTAGTGCCAGAAGCTAAGGGAGCGCTTGTTTCTAAAAAAAACAAAAAGTATTGCATTTTCTACAAGGATGAGCAATATTTATTAATAACAATAATTTGGATCTATGAGAGGAAGTAATGAAGAAATTTTATGAGTTTTAAGACACGAGAATGATTTCATTTCTGGATCCATTGTATTAACACGTATTATTCCTTGCAGCTGTGCATTTCACACTTCATTAAGGATTGAACATTTTTTTAGTCAAGAAATCCAATTCAATATTTCAAGAATTAGATAAAATGTACACCTGAGCAATAGTTAAGCAGAGTGATCAACGTAGTTCTCATTCTTTCTTGAAGCCTACACTTTTGTTGCAGTCATTTTCAATGACATGGGTGTCCCAGTAATCTATTTCTGTCTTATATAAATACGAAGTCTGCTGACTGGTGGGAATTATACCGTTTTTAACTCTCTATCTTGAGCAGTAGATTAAAATAGTTGAAAATGCTACTGCATGAATTATGTGTTTTCGTATTTCGATTGATGATGATGATGATGATGATGATATATATTAAATTAGGTCGAAACTCCATTCTTTATAGGTAAGAGCAACATGTTTAGGAAGAACATTACCGCTTTGAGAGACTAGATCGTTAATTGAGCTTTTCTGATGTTATATTCCGATGTTATTCAGGATTTTCATGTCAGTATGTTTCTTGTGATTGATAGGTTCTAATTTTCGCGAGAAGAGTGGACAATTGTATGGTTCATCATTTTCATTGGACACTCTAGCGTAGTCTTTTGAATACCATATAGTGCTGCGTGGAGGCGCAATGGTCCAGTGGTTAGGGCGGCGGACTCGCGGTCGTAGGATCGCAGTTTCGATTCCCAGACGGGTGTTGTGAGTGTTTATTGAGCGAAAACATTTATATCTCCACGAGGCTCCAGCAGGAGGTGGTGGCGAACCCTGCTGTAGTCTTTCACCACAAGTCTCTCACGATCTTTCTTCCTGCTTCTGTTGTACCTGCATTTTGAAGGTCCAACCTTGTCACACTCTGTGTCACGCTGAATCTCCCCAAGAACTTCGTTAAGGATGTACGTGTCTGTGGAGTACTCAGCCAGTTGCACGTTAATTTCACGAGTGGGCTGTTCCGTTGATCAGATCAACTGGAACCTTCGTCGGTGTAACCGACGGAGTGCCACGTTAATACAGTGCCGCACAGAACAATGGACTAGCCCCGACAGCTATGTTATATATCTACATTGGAACGTCTTATTTTTTAGCATGCTAGATCAGAAGTAGTTGTTAGTCCCTCATCCAACACTCCTACATTCATTTTAGACACTGTGAGTGGCCTTCCACTTCTATACTGTGAAGCGTAATCAATTGTGAGAAAGTGAAGAATTAAACCTAATACCTGACTAGTAATGTGTTATGCAATCGGAAGGATGAAAAATAATGTTCATGTCAGCGGAGTTTGACATCAGAATGCAAACTGCTGGAACAATTACTACACAGCATGTGTCTGCTAATCGATCACCAATTATCATAAATCAACTGAGTCGAAATATTTCTCTTGAGAAAAAGTCGCAACAGTGGTTTAAGCACCTCGCTTAATTCCCTGTATTTTACAGACAGAAGGATCTAATCCTTATATTAATGCGAAGAAAATGAAAGAAATGCATATTTAATCCTATGAAATCAATTGTCGACGATCGTCAGCAGTTTCCTTGAAATCTAGATTTTTACCTTGACATACTTAATTATAGTGGACTTCGAAATTTAGTGTCTAAACAAACACGTCATACATGTATGTGCGTAGAAAATGTCAGAAAGTTCTGTTAAGAAAGAAAACATTAAACCTTGTTTTTAAATAATTTATTTCCTCTTGCATAATATTATTATAACAACAATATTTTTCAATTTATTTAATAGACGATCAGGAAGTCTATTAAGAATTAATTTCGCCATTGAATATAGACTTTATGTAAAGAAAACAATTTCCTTATTCAAACATGTCATTCTAGTTATGAGAAAGTTGACCGTCGAATTTCTCACACTTTGGATATTATTTAGGTGTCAAATTTGAAAGACATTTTATGAACGGATATAAAGTACATACATGAAAGAAAGAAAGAAAGAAAGAAGAAGTGCAAAACACCATTACCGTCATCAACGTCATCATTTTCATCAGTATTAGCTTTGGCCTGGATGAAAGGCGTTTCCATTAGGGAGTTTGCAACATAAGTAAATATATTAACTTAAGTCATGATATATTAATATATTCTAGCATAATAAGACGGTAGAGTCGTTAGCATACCGGACAAAATGCTTAGTAGCATTTTATCCATGTTTACGCTTTGAGTTCAAATTCTGCTGAGGTCCACTTTTTCTTTCATCCCTTTCAGAGTCGATAAAACGAGTACAGTTGAGCACTTAGGTCGATGTAATCGACATAGTTCCTGCCACGAAATTGCTGACCTCGTGCTAAAATTTGAAACTAATATATTCTAACATAATGCTATAAAGGTTAAGGAAATACCATAGTCGATGAAATCGTTACACATTCTAAACAAACGCTCATTTTCTCGAGTGTACATTGTTAAAAAATAGTCAGTGACGACAAGTCTTGAACTGAAATTGTTAAAACATACAACAAAAATCCTGCAATGTATTTTGTCCTCCTTCCTTTGTTTCTGCCATGCGCCTCCTCACAATAATTTCTAATATAGGTACAGGACTAGAAATACTGAAGGAGTCGATCAAAGCATGATATAGACCCATTACTTAACAGGTACTTTATTTTAGTAAGGTCTTAATTATGGCAGATAAAGACACACGTACGGATATTTGAATTCAAAACATAAAAGATGCCTGATCTGTGGCGCAATAAACTGTCCTTATAATTGTTTGTTCAGAGGGAATTCTAACCTTATTCTGAATGCCGCCACTCTCTTCGTTAATTGCTAAATAATAGTTTCTGACATCAATGAAAAGTCACACATTGAGGGAAGATGTAGTTAATAAATTCGATTCCAGTATAATAAAAAAATATCTAATGCGTTAGGATTTGAACTCCGAACTATCGAAAAAGTTAATATAGTTCAGAAGATATTTTCTGGATTCCTCAGCGATTCTTTTTAATAAGTCGACCCGAGTTGGTACTTTATTGTATCGACCATAAAAGAACGAAAGAAAAAGGTGGCCTCGGTCGGATTATAAACCCAGAATGTAGAATGCCGGAAGAAATGTCTCCAGACATTTTGTCCGACGTGGTAACGATTCTGCCAGCTTGCCGCTTTCACAGTAATTCTTCTAACTTTCTCAAAAGACTAAAGATTTTGGAGAGAGGTGATTGGACGATAGCGTAGACCATAGTACTTGGGTGGTACTTTATTTTATGGACTCTGAAAAGAAGACAGGTGAAGCTGAATTCAGCAAGATTTGATCTCAAACATAAAGAGCCGAAAGAATTGTCTCTAACAGTACTGCCAGTTTACAGCCCTTGTAGTTAGGATGATTTGTGTTATACACGTACAACTCATTTATGAAGACACCATAATCAGTTATATTGATCCCAGTTCTTCATAAACTATTTCTTTTATTGGTCCCCGGAGGTTAGAAAGACAAAGCTGACATCGTCGTGATTTGAACTCAGAACGGATTAGACACAGCAGTGTTCCGTTCAATATTAAAACGATTCTGCCAATACACCGCAAGCATTTATAATAGAAGAAATAACAATAATAGAAGAAATATTTGCATTTCAATTGGAATAGATATAAAATCTCAATTGCAAGGCTAGCTGAAAGACAGGGCATTATAGCTGAGAATTCAAATCGGCTTATTTATGTCAATTTATGTTTTGTTATTAGTTTCGCTGGAGAAATCATACAAAGGAAATAATAATCTGAGGTCTTGGTAGCCTATTCACATCAGTTATACAGATTACATATGTTCTAGATATACATATGTTCGATATGAAATACAAGTGTGTCTGTGCGCGCGTGTGTGTGTGTGTGTGTGTGTGTGTGTGTGTGTGTAGATGTATGTGTATATATACATATATATGCACATACACAAGTATAT
>NC_068981.1:118356818-118357651 GCF_001194135.2 Octopus bimaculoides | reverse complement strand
ACACGTATATATGTGGACATACGTATATTTATGCATCTGTGTATCTATGTACGGATATATGATTGCATGTATGTATGTAAAACATGGTCTGTCGATTTATACAGATTCCGTTTTGCATAAATAGTCTTCTTTACTTAATTGTATAGAGTCCTTTCTTTCGTTCAGTTGCATTATTATGCCAGTATGATACACCTATTTTTTAGAAGTACATAAAATACACACGCGTTCATGTACGCGCGCGCGTATGCATCTATTTCTATATATGCATATACCTATGTATGCATGTATGTATCTATCTCCCTATCTATTATAGATAGGGAGATAGATATGTATACATACATACATACATACATACATATACATATATATATACATACGTATATATACATATATACATATACACATATATATACATACATTTTTATACATATATAGATTTATATATATATATATATATCTTTGAAAAGATTTGTAAAAGTTCTACACGAGTTAGTAGATATTGAAAATGAATAAAAATGAAAATGCCGCTTTTTTAAAACATTTTTTGGGTGTTTTAATTCACTTACAGGTTTCGTTTTTTTTGAAAAACCTTATCAAAAATGAATATAAAATATGTGAGAAAAAGAAAAAGGCTATTAATAAAATAAAATTGAAATTAAAATTAAGAATGACATTCATAGTTTACTGTTATTTCTTGCATGCGCACGTGGTCCTTTCCTTGAACATGGTTCCAACTGGAACCAGTTGGAATTACCACGTGCGCATGCAAGAAATAACAGTAATCTATGAATGTCGTTCTTAATTTTAATTTCAATTTTATTTTATTAATAGCC
>NC_068981.1:118355092-118356808 GCF_001194135.2 Octopus bimaculoides | reverse complement strand
CATAAATATCTTTAAATATCATTTATCATTTATTATATACATTTGCTCAATGAAGGTTTTAATGTCTGATTACGGAGAAGAGAAAGACGAAACTATATAGAAAAAAGAATGATATTCCTAAACGTCAGTTGTCTATCACGATGTGTCATCTATCAAATATGAAAGGTTTGTTTGTTCATCTGTGCATTGGAATAGTTATAAATATGCATATACACTCAGAAACTTATACACACGCGAAACAAACGCACACACATACATTAGACTGTCACTCCCGTGCCAAGGCATTACAATTTCATCTAATTGCGATATTGTATCACAGAAAGTACACAGTGACTTAGCAGGAAGTTGATGTTATGATTTATGTCTGCATGGGTTAAACAAACACGAAAAATGGTCGGTAAATATAGCGCATAAAGAAAAAAATATGGTATACTTAGCACTAATTAGCTTGCAGGACGTCTAGGTATTTTGATAATTACTCACTTCACAGTCATTGTTGTATAAAAGTAGTTACATGTTTGACTACAAAATATAGAAGAGCTTTTGATATCGCGAGTGAATGGTATGTGAATCGACCAGGAACGGAGTGGTCTCTCTGTATATCATCGACAAATAAATAACTGCCTCGGAGATTTAGCGAGACATGTAATAGTGCTCTACTGGGGAATAGAATTCCCGATATTTCAATATATTTCAACAAGTATATAACGGGTAGACATACAAGCTCACACGTAACCATATATCTGTATATCTGGAATCACATAAATATGTACAAGACCGATAAAAGAGAGTACTCCATACCAAAAGTTATCTTATTCAATATATTGGAAGCTGAAGTTTTGAAAATTGTTACTTTTGAGTCACGTCCAATATTAAGGACACCCTGACAAATTATATAGCGATAGCGGGATATTCAACGACAAACTTATATATTCCTTTTCTCTTTTCTCTTTTACTTCTTTCAGTCATTTGACTGCGGCCATGCAAGAGCACCGCCTTTAGTCGAGCAAATCAACCCCAGGACTTATTCTTTGGAAACCTAGTACTTATTCTATCGGGGTCTTTTGTCGAACCGCTAAGTTACGGGAACGTAAACACACCACCATCGATTGTCAAGCGATGTTGGGAGGACAAACACAGGCACACAAACATATACACAGTCATACACACACACACACACACACACACACACACACACATATATATATATTTATATACATATATACGACGGGCTTCTTTCAGTTTTCGTCTACCAAACCCATTCACAAGGCTTTCGTCGGCCCGAGGCTATAGTAGAAAACACTTGCCCTAGGTGCCACATGTGGTTGGTAAGCAAGCTACTTATCACAGAGCTACTTCTGCGTCTATATATATATGTGTGTGTGTGTGTATAGAAACATTTCTGCGAACAGTTAGTGTAAGCAAAATGTATTTCAGTACATTAAAAAAATCATATTAGAAGTCTTCTATCATTTACCTTTTCTTGTTCTGGTCTTCAGACTGCGGCGTTGCAGGATTTTAGTTGAACAAATAAGCCCATGTACTTATTTTCGAGTTTGTTTCTACTTGCTGAACCGATAAGTTGTGAGGGTGTAAACAAACCAACATGGTTGTTAAGCGGTGATGATAAACTCACACACACACTCACGCGCATATCACGCACACATGCACACACACTCATATATATATATATATATATATATATATATATATATA
>NC_068981.1:118353725-118355075 GCF_001194135.2 Octopus bimaculoides | reverse complement strand
TATTTCTTTATTGCCCACAAGGGGCTAAACATAGAGGGGACAAACAAGGACAGGCAAACGGGTTAAGTCGATCACATCGACCCCAGTGCGTTACTGGTACTTAATTTATCGACCCCGAAAGGATGAAAAGCAAAGTCAACCTCCGTGGAATTTGAACTCAGAACGTAACGGCAGACGAAACACCGCTAAGCATTTCGCCCGGCTCTAACGTTTCTGCAAGCTCGCCGCCGATCTCATTTAATTTCCGTTTACCAAATACCTTCAGAAGGATGTGAGTGGCCTGAAGCTATAGTGGAAGACACTTGTCCAAGGTGCCACACAGTTGGACTGAGCACGGGACCATGTAGATAGTAGTCACACTTTTAACCACATAGTCACGCCTAGCTATAATGTCCAACAATTAATTTGCATTATTGTTTTTGGTCCCAACATTTGAGAAAGTTTTTGCGACTAAATCGAGAATGAAATAGTTACCAGCGATATTGAAGCCCTGTTATCATGGTATAAATTAGAATATTTCACAGAACTAGTGATATTAATTGGCACATACTCATAAAAAGAGGCAAAATGATATAAGCCAAAATATTTAAGATCTGTCTACATGCTCTGCTTTCTCTAATATTACTTAGAGCATAACTAAATACATCCACTGAGCGCTCAAATGTAAAGAAACAGACATTTCCTCAACCTGGTGTGAGCTCTTTCAGAACACAGTCTCTGAAGATGTCGATGCGATATCGGAACTGCAGGGCGGGCCGTCTCCAGTAAACACATGAAAGAAAAATTATTAGATTACTGACGGTTATTTATGACTAACTCCTCGCAGCTTGAATATGATGTGAATATGTGTAAAATTTTTTGGCACAAAGCCAGGAATTTTGGTGGGGAGTAAGTCGATTATATCGACCGCAATGTCCAAATGGTACTTATTTTATTGCCCCGAAAGGATGAAAGGCAAAGTCGACCTCGGCGAAATTTGAACTTTGAACGAAAAGACGGACGACATACCGCTAAGCATTCTGCCCGGTGTGCTAACGATTCTGCAAGTTCGTCGCCTTAAGTATGATGAGAATATCGAAAGGAATTTTAGCCTTGGACTTGTGACTGCAACACCATTTTACATTTCGAGGGGTATGAATATAGAGTCAAGAGTAGGAAACGACTACAGGATATTCGAGAAATAAAATAGAACGTGAAGGGGTAAAAATCATGTAAAAGCAATCGAAAATATAAATTACGTTATAGTAGAAGACACTTGCCCAAGGTGCCATGCAGTGGGAATGAACCATGTGGTTGGTAAGCAAGCTACTTACCACACAGCCACTCCTGTGACTATATATATATATATAT
>NC_068981.1:118352316-118353574 GCF_001194135.2 Octopus bimaculoides | reverse complement strand
TGTGTGTGTGTTTGTGTGTGTATAGAAAGATTTTCTACGAATAGTTAGTCTAAGCAAAATGTATTGCAGTACATTAAAAAACATATCAGAAGTCCTCTATCATTTATCTTTTCTTTGTGGTATCAATTGGAATCTTTCACAGAATTAGTAATATTAATAGGCACATACTATTCCATCAAAGAAAAATCGCATGATTTTGTGTCTAAAATGAAGTCTCCCTTTCTCCAATTGTCTTTCTTTTTTACTCTTCTTTGCTCTCTGACTCTCTTTTTCTATGTCTCTGTCTGTCTGTCTGTCTGTCTGTCTCTCTCTCTCTCAGGCGTGTTTATAATTGCATGAATAATCTACAAGCACAAACTCATAGATTTACATAAATACATAACCATCATACGCATAACCTTTTGTTTACACGAAATGCAGTAAGAGAAAACATGGTGGAAGTAGCAAGCAATGCATAAACTGAGTTTTAATACGATATTTATTATCCAAGACAACAAATGTTTATTTACTCTAAATTATTTCTTTTTTCCGTAGCAATTGTTTGAGAGTTTATAAATTCTTCTATAATCCTAAACATTTGCATTGCAGTATAAGTTGAGGATCTTTGCTTTCCTGCATTCTTCTTTGTACACGTTTTTACATATTTATATTATCATATCTTTTCTTGCATATATTTATCACGCTCTCCCACGTTTTGTTTCAGTAAAGTATTTTTTGAAACTTGGTTAAGAAGATGTTTCTTCGCATTTATCAATACGAAATTTGGCCTCAGTATAGCAAAATATTCGCGGTTTGGTACTTTTAGCAATGCATTTTTATGCAATTGCTTAATTCTTTTATAACTTGACAATAAAAATCAAAACAAAACAAAAAATTATAAAATTCACAACAAAAACTTTGTTTTGCAACAAACGAACATTAGCAGACATCACTAATGCCGGTTTGTGAAATGTGCGTGGAGTCACACAAAAACTAAATCCTTAAAGGAATATAGTTAATATACGAGCAAGATATAATTTATGAATATTCTGCATATTCACGGTGGTGCATCAGCATGACCGCAGCCACTTGGCTGAAACACATAAATAAATAAATAAATAAATAGGATTTATAAGCAAAATAAGTAAATGGACATCACCGCTCTTAAATATATATACAATAGACACAAAGTAGAAACACATAGAAGTATTTATTAATCCTATGATTTCAGTATTTTGGCTACTGCTGTTGCTCTTCACCAGATTTCAATTCATGTTAA
>NC_068981.1:118348980-118351814 GCF_001194135.2 Octopus bimaculoides | reverse complement strand
TGTGTGTGTGTGTGTGTGTGTGTGTGTGTATATATATATATTTGCACAATAGTATATTCATTTTCATCGGTTTAGAGAAATGGTCTCTTCTCTGCGTCTTCGCGTGCTCTTTAAAGGTCGTTGTTTCTGTTGCTCTCTGTTAATTCTCTTCATGGGCCAGAAATAAACTCTTCCTATAATGGGCAGGGAAAGAATTTCTGAAAGAAAAAATGTCATGAACTAGCAGAGCTAGGAGAACTGGTTAGCGAGTGGCCTAGCCAAGTAAGTGACCATAATATGGGGAACGATAGACGTAGGTAATTTGAGTCTGTAGTGACAGAGTAGAGGAGGGAAGAAACCAAGCTGCTCTTATTAACGATAGGTATGTCTAGAAGAGCTCTAAGAGCAGATATAAGAGACTAAATAAAGTCGCAGACATATAAAAAAAACATAGGAATTAAAAAATATTTATGCGAATAACATGCCTATAAACTCGGAATATATAGCATTTAATAGATGAAGCGCAATAAACAATGTATGTTACAAACCTAGATGTCTGTTCTGATCCCCACTGAAATATACTCGCCATACTCAACCCCAAAAGTTATGGAACAGATGCACTATGTTTATATATATCTAATGTATTAGCTGACACTTTTCGATTCAAGACCTGCATAAAGCAAAGATCCATCAGCGTACCTACACTGATCGTTCTTTTTTAAGAAGATGCTCATGTAACAACTTAATATTGCAATCATCCATCGAACAAGAAGAAAGCTTTCCAGTTGTATTAGTGCAGACGAAAAATTTGAAAATCTTATCAGTGCTTCTAGGCATTCAATAATCGGACGACAATAGCACCATCTCATACTCGGTCTTACGTCTAAAGCTCATACTTGATATTTTGCATCATGCATAATGTAAACATGACATAAACTTCAGCCTGAAGTATATCAAGAATTGATTCGGAACATTCAGTCTCCAAACATTGTGTTTCGATTTGTACAAAGACATTTTTTATAAATCTATTTCTCACATCTCTGTCTTCTAAATACAACCTTGATGAAAAGACACGAACAGTTTCATTGTGCCGGAACGGTTTTTCGCCGAAAAACCAACTCAAGTTTAAAAGAAGTTACTTATCAGAAACGATACAAACTGTTTGCTTACAAGGTTGAAATTGTTCTAACACTCTTCTATGAATCTGAACACGTTGGATCAATTCTTTTAGTTATGATTCCGAAGGATTCTTCGAATTAGTTGAGATTATCGGAAGGATATAATCATTCCTAGGAGAGCCAAACAAACACAATTGCCATCAAAGAACAACTCAGATCAGTAGTCACTTCGCCCGAATCACGGATAACTGGTTCCCATAACTAATCTTTTATTGTCGATTGAAAGAAAGAAAGACTTCGAGGATTAGCTAAAGCAAAACTTGAAGTCTCTCAACACTGCTGAGATAAAGTTAGGAAAACGTGCGACCGATTTGTTAGAATAGGTTCACTTCATGTGAGAACTTAACACTTTGTAAAAGTAAGGAGGGATAGCTTCGAAAAAAAACGAAGGCAAAGTGAATAATGTGTCGCTCATTCTGGTCGTCTAAAATTCACAATTTCAGCCACTTGGGTCTTGTGTGTAAAGGTCGGTGGATCAAAACTTAAGTTATTCAGCTGTCACCAAATTCCCATCACAGCGCATTTCAAAAGCGAGAGACAGCTTTGAAGAAACGTGTATGAATATGTGTTCTTTAAACTGTATTTACCACATCTGTGCGTTTAAAGCCGTGTTTCTTATAGTAATTTTTAACACGCTTATGTCATAACTTCATGTTTCAGTATTGAATTTTAGAAAAAAACCCAAAAAACAAAAAAATAACAAACAAACAGAAAAACTATTATCTTACTTTTACTTTTTACAAAACTAAACAGAAAATTTTATGTATTAAAGTATTAATAATTGAAATATTAAATATTTCTTATCAAAGAATGTAAAAAGAATATCATCAATAAAACTGGTAGTAAAATTAAATTAATGCAATTATCTCTAAATGGCATGTATTTATTTTCAATTTTAAATCTCTTCTTGTTCCATTAAGATAAATCGTTTGATGGGTATTTTTAAAAATTTATTTCTGCCGTATTATTTCTCGTTTATACTATTACATATCCAACCTGATACTACGTAACAATTTATTTCGTTTGGCATTAGATTCTCAATTAAACATTTTCAGTTCATATTCGCTTTACATACTTTTATCATTTCTTAATCAATGACAGGAAAAGAGATTAGCTGAACCACACTATTCTACTCTTGAAGTCTTTCAGGGGGAATCAATATTCTTAAAAGACTTACATCACGTTTACGTCTTGTGTATATATACAGCCGGTATATGAATGCATAATTAAATGTTACCTTACTTTATATATAATTAAAAAGCATAATTTCTGACGAAATAACCTATATTCTTAATTAGCTACATTTTTTTTACTAGTTAAAATGTTTTATCGGGAGCCCTGTTCAATTCCGGGGCCCCTTAAGGTCCGTGTTGTTGAAAAATTACGGAACATAAGGGCCCCTGGGATTGTACAAGGCCTTTCAACAACGTATAGTGTAATATCCATTATTAGCATTTTACCAATCAACGTAATTAATTTCAGCTAGATCAGCATTTCAAATATTTCTTTAATTTAATCCTATTTTATTCTTTATACAGTTTTCTTATAATCTGACTTTAAAAAATCGAGGAGTTTAGTTGATCCTGTAAAAGTAATAAAAAGTTGTTTTAATTCCAGTGTGAACACTTCATACAACCACCATTATTATTGTAACTATCGCCTCCTCCTCCTCCTCCT
>NC_068981.1:118333847-118348572 GCF_001194135.2 Octopus bimaculoides | reverse complement strand
TATATATATATATATATATATATATATTTAAATAATAAGGGTGAAAAATTGAATATTAAATTTGATTAATATCAATTTAAACCAGTGGCCTAGCATATTGAAAATATCTGAAGATTCAGAAAAAATATTTTACATACATCCCTCTTATATGTATGTATGTGTATATGTATATATTGGAACTTACCATAAATAAAGCGGTTTTTTTCATACATTTTTTTCGAAATTAAGATAAACAAGCATAAATACAGATTTATCCACCACCTCTTTTGGATGATCATAACTTTCAGAAAAATGGAAATTTTTTAATGAAATTTTCTACGAATATGTGAGATTTCCCCTGTTCGGTTCGTCTTTAGTTTTGTAACTGCCAAACCTACTTATGCTAGAGCAATATATATTAAATGTCTATTAATTGAATGTGTTCCACTTTCTTGGCTTCTAAACATTACTGGCGATAATAAATTATTCTGCAATAAAGACATCTCTTTATTTTTCGATATATCGTGACTTAAATTTGTTACCGACCTAGGAAACTTTGTGAATACATTTTCAACACTTAATTAAATATTTCGATGTGGTTTACAAAGTCTAGTATTTAACTACATTTGACGCTAGAGGTTTGAATACAAAATGTTTCAGTACCGCAATTTATTAAAGTAATTTATTTGATCTATCGATATCTTGTTTTAGTTTCGTTCACAGACACCAATCTATTCCTATTTTAAAATAAAACCCTTATTTAGAATGCATAGATTAGCTATTCCATTTAAAAAATGATAAAGAAACATTATTTATAAATATGAGAATGATAAAGAAAGCATTGAGGATTATGAAGAAGGAGTAAAACGAAAACGATGAAGAAAGAAAAAAAGATAAGGAAAAGATAAAAAAAAATGAGGCGAGAAAAGATAATTTATTTTTTCATTATCGATTTTATTTAAGTCGGAAACTATTATCTAAGAATGGCAGCATCCAACAGAGTTTTCCTAATTCACTCCTTAACATATTCTCCCCACTGCTCAAACCTGATTTCATGGATGAGTGTATACAGTAAATAGGTTACTGGCTTAGTTAGAAGGAATATATAGTCAACGAGAGCTTTTTAAAATTCTTCGACATGAAGGAGCTATGGCTAAAAGTCTGAGTGTATATTTATAAATCAGATTTTATATGAACACTTAGGAAAATTTTTGTTACAAGGAACAGCGTTCTGTCTTCAGTAGAGTGGGCGTGGATAAATAGATGTGATGATGTTCTTGCAATATTCAATGGTATTGAAGAATAAATACGAAATGGAAGCAATGTAGAAATAGAATACAATGTGGTTACTAGAATCTGAATAACAGCGCAACAACAGACTCTACAAGGCATACATATATTTATAAGTGCCAACACGCGTATGCAGGTATATGTGTCTGTCTGTCTGTCTGTCTGTCTGTCTGTCTGTCTGTCTGTCTGTCTGTCTGTCTGTCTGTCTGTCTATCTGTCTATCTATCTATCTATCTATCTATCTATCTATCTATCTATCTACCTCTTTCTCTCTTTGAGAGGATGTGCGCTGAACTCAGCATTGATAGATAAAGATTGCATCGACCCTAGTGCTAAACTGGTTCTTGTTTTCAGAGAATGAAAGGCAAAGTAGGCCTCGGGCGAATTTGAAATCAGTACGTAAAGACGGACGAAGTGCTGCTAAACATTTTGCCGGCGTGCTAACGATTCTGCCAGCTTGACGCACTACTACTACTACTACTACTACTACTACTACTACTACTACTACTACTACTGGTGATGATGATGATGATGATGATAATAATAATAATAATGATAATAATAACATCATTTATTTATCAATTTCATGCTTCATTCATGTATACGTACATAATAACATGAAAGGTTTAAGTGTGCTTACAAAATCTGTGGGATGGGACAATCTTTCGCACAAAGGAGTGGGAGTGGAAGAAGTTATGTAATATATAGGAAGGCATAAAATATTTTCTTTGAAAATATCGAAATAATTACACAAGTTATGCAAAAATATGCATGTATATCTGTCTGTACGACGGTTGTCACTCTGGTAGATATTGTTATAAATAAGAAGTCGTCGATAGGATGTTTCTATCTGGCACTGTACGACTGGGGTTTGTACGGTGTTATTATACTCAAAAGGTTGGATCGTTATAACGTCCACACAGTATCACAGTATAATTACTATATCAGCACAGACACAACTCTCAACACAGTATAACACGTACTCTCTGGATTCTCGTCGACGTCTCCTTACTTTTAGTGACTGTTTCATTCCACTCGTCATTCGAGAGGGGTGTACCATTATTACTAATTCCTTACATCTCCCCTTTTAAGGATTTTTTGGAAGGGTCATCTTATTTAGCAATAACATTTTTATTCACCCAACCTCCCTTTCGCGCATTTTTCTCGTATAGTTTAGTGCTTGTACTCAGCATGGTATTTCTTTCGGAAAGTGGCAGTCTTTGCTGGGGGCTTCCTCATTATAATTTTGGAAACTCTTTCTGGTGTTGCACATCTCATCACCCTCTACAATCGTTTGAAAGTCTTTTTCGGTTGGTATCATCTCCTCTTACTCAGTAGTCGATGGGCTAGTGGTACAGATTAAGGTATGAAACGAAGTGTCTTATTGTTGGTTTGTAGGGAAGAGTAACTGTGATTCGTAGTGTCCCACAGACAAATATCTGTTGTGCTTGTTACCGCCGTTTTTTTCTACGCTGGGCAAATCTACAATTCCAGTACCTTCATTTGTTCCCGATGGTCATGGGCTGATATCCGTATACAACCATCTGCTACCGCTATCACCAAAACTATTTGGATGGGATAAGCCGGCTTGGATGTCCTTGGCGACACGGTGATAGTTACTTTTTTTCTTGTCATGTACCTCTGTAACCGACTGTGGAAATGTGGTCACACTTCAATGTACACAATATTACCAAACTTTCGATATACAAAATCTTTCAAAGCAAAAGGTTTTCTGTTCGAATTTTGCTGCCCGTGTTTACGCCCAAAACGATACGTGTCTGCATCTTGCTGTTGGCAAGATTTTTACACGACTGTGTTTTGTTTTAATCAATGTTTTGTATTGCAGTTCTGCTTTTGTTTGTTTTCTCTGCATGAAATCTTTTTATATGGTGGATTGTCAGTTCCCTTATTGTGTGAGTGCTGTGAAATATTCATGGCCACTTCTCCCATTTTCTTTTGCTAAATCGTATAAATGGAGACACCAAAATATTGGAAGTTATCGTTATGCGACTATTTTTGGTTTAAAGTATTATTTCAAACTAGTAAAATGTTTTCATATGTCCGCCATTAAAAGGAATAATACGAAACAAAGATAAATCTATCTCTTGTTAGGTACGTTTTCATAAGCTCAGGTGAATAGTAAATAAATCTGGATTTCAATTCTCTTTATATATTATATCAAATGATATAGTCGTGCCAGTTGCAAATTTGGGTGGGGGGCAATCAAAGGAGTGTTGATAACAATCTTTCTCACTGAATGATTGATAGTAATTGTGACCTGGACTGATTGTGATAGAATTCGTTGAAAGAAACTTTTTTGTAACTACCTCTCTTATGGTCAACAACCGTAGAGAGATTTGAAATTAACTTAGCTCTACAATAAAAGGAAATACTTATTAATTTTAATGCGATTTCGTTGATTCTGAATACTACATATTTAGAAGTAGAGAATTCGGCCCAACGAAATTTAATGGATCTGTTCGTATAACCATTTAAGTCGGTAATGTATGTGGATCTTCGATACTTAAAATATTAGAAAGCTTGGCTCTCTAAAGATTCAAACAAACACTGATTGTCCTACTGCTATTTATATAGCCGAAAATAAAGAATGTAATACCCAAGGCTAATACAACAGTTTTTCTAAGTTTACACAGAACTCATTTAGCACGGTTTCACTTAAGCAGTCGTGGTCAGGGTTGTTTTAAAATTGATTTGCCTATATTTTTACGAGTACTTCTTTCTTCGTTCGTTTTTCGTTTTTTTCTTTCCGTGATTTTTATTTCATTTAACTTCTGTCATAGTAAATTAGACAGTACTTAAGTTATATTTGATATATTTATGACTGATTTTTGGTTAAATATCTTTTTAGATCAATAATAGTGTTTCTATATCAAAGCTAAAAGAACAAACCAAAAAAGACATTTCATTTCACTAGATATGAAAATTAACTCAATAAATCGCCTTGAAAATGAAAAGTGCTCAACAAGGTGCCATATAGACAAATGTAATAGGATATAATCAAAACAGTTCTTTGAAGAATTAAAAGACTCAAAGAAATAATCAAATAATCGTTTAAAACCCGCACTCTATACATGTAGTAATATTATCGAGACATTGTGAAAAATCCCTATTAATTTGGGTAGAAGATAAACTCCACTAAAAAGATTGTTTATGGGTAGTTTGATAAAATCATAACATCTGAATAATATTACAATGGCTGTGTTTTGCTTTTAGTTTAGAGTATCAATGTTTCACAACTTGGAGTTAGAAGCATATTTCAAATATATGGTTACAAAATGTAACTAGGGTAAAAAAAAACAAAAAAACACGTGTACCACCGCATAGTATTTTTGCATTCTGTTTTGAAAAATCAACATCGTCCAAAACTAAAATATGATATACTGGTTTGAATTGATGATAAATAATGGAGATAACGACGCTATGACACAAATTCTCTAGATTATATTTTATTACGTCAAGAGAAATAAGAGAACAACCAGCATTAATGGGAATTGAACAGCTACAACGACTAAATTAATTATTGTTTTAGGTCAGCTCTATATTGTGTTTGACTACAGATTTAGCATGTATGTGTTTTGAAAATATATTTGACCTTAAGATATTTGGTTGGATCCTTATTTTGAAAAATTTCTCCTGGTGTTCAAATTTAAATATATTAAAGTTAGTATATTCCTACACCACAGAGAAGTATATAGAAATATTTTAATAACGCTAATTAATGCAAAGAATTTCTTTCAAAATCATATTTTATGTGTGATGACAAAATACGACTATAAGAATGAAGACTGAGGCACGAATTGATGCAAATCTCCTGAAGATTTGTGGAACATTGCATTATTTATAATTTGCTTCTATCTGTGGCAATAGAAAGCACTCATTAAAATTAATGAACACTCAGATACTTTTAATTCATAATTTCAATTAACGAAAGGAAGATGTTAGCTCTCTAATTGCTCTCGAACTATTTTCTTAAGCACACACGCACGCACACACACACAGGCACAGATGCACGCGCGCACGCGCACAAACACACTCACATGTGTCTTTGGGGCAATTTTATTCAAGCACAATGGATAACGTAGTTATTCAGCTACACGTACAAAAAGATACTCACTCAAGCTTGAAACAAAAATAGTGAATCTAAAATATGGCATGCAAAGATACATTGATCCTCACACACAGACTCAACCAATTAAAACGTAAAAGAAGTATAATCAAAATGCAGCATAATGCTGTTCTTTGTGGCCTTCAGCTTGTCTGCTGGTCTCTGAAACCTTTCTTAATCAGTTCTAACTTAGTCTCTAATTCGGAAACGGTAACGAGGATTTTAGAGGTCCGCAAAAGTAAAATGACTCACTATCTGTATGGATGATCTTAAACTATATGCAAGAATGACCAGGAGTTACAAGGATTTCTAACAACGTTAAAGGAGTTTAGCAATGGTATAGGAATGGAATTTGAACTTTCAAGTCGGAAAAGCTCATTACAACGTCATTCATTAAACTTGATTTAGACCGCTATACAAGAAATGGAACTTGAGAGCACTTATAAAGGTTTAAGTAGAAACGGGGATGACAGACTCTAATATACTCAAATGAAGGAAAAGATCCGAGAAAAACTATTACAGAAGAATAATAAACAGTCCTGTAAACTGAGATCAATTCTAAAAGTTGTACCGTGCTGCAGTATGGTTTCAATATCATCAACTGGAACCTAAATGACATTCAGAGAATGGATGAAATAATATGAAACTTTTTACCACCAACAAAATACACTACCTTAACGCAGACATTGACTGTCTTTAGTAGAGGAGAAAAGAAAATGTAAGGGGATTAATCCTGTTTGAATTATCCAATAAAACAGCATCGATTACCCAGCAAACATTTTTAAAAAATCATAGAGTGGATGATAGTATCAATAAAACACACAAAAAAACAAGAAGAAACTTTATAAAAGAAGCAAAGAAATACAGAATAGGATTAAGATGCAATAGCATAGAAACTTCCAGTGAGGCTAACTACAGAGTTAAACACAGGAAGCCTTAGAACACTGATTCCAGTGATGATCGGATCACGGGGATGCATATCGGACACTTTCAGAGACTGCGTAAGTAAAATCGGAATTGATGCGTAGTGACAAGTCTTGCTGAAGACAAAGCTTTTTGGTACAGAAGATATTTTAAGGAAAGTCTTGTCTGGAGCCTTGCTAACTTGTTCACTGCTCCCTTATGGAACTGTTCGGACCGCTCAAAATCTTAGAGTCCGTTACTCTGTTATTCACAAAAATTAAACATACCAGTCTGTGAGGATTTTCTTCAATGGTATTAAGATGGAGTTTGGGCTCTCAAAATGTGCTACGATGGTGATGAGACGAGGAAACCTTGTCAGAACAGAAAGTATAGGTTTGACAAGTGGTGAAATGATGAAGGCAATTCAACCTCAATCTAGCTATAAATACCTGGGAATACTTGAGGCAGATGTAATTCAATATAACGACATGGAGGAAAAGACAGAAAGAAAATACTTGCGTCGAGTGAGAAAAATACTGGCTTCAAAGCTGAATACCAGAAACATAATTCCGGCAATCAACTTGCGCGCAGTCACAGTAGTTCGGTATGGAACTGGAATCCTGAAGTGGACAGAGGAGGAGCTATAGGAGATGGGCAGGAAGACAAGAAAGCTGCTAGCGATGCATGGAGCCCATACATGAAGAGAGCAACCGGAGGAAGAGAACTGATAAGTGTGAAAGGCTGTGTACGTATCGATCTCGATAGCTTCATGAAAAACCTAGCCCAAAGTAAAGAAACCTTGCTAGTGTCAGTTAGGAATGAGGGAATATTGAAAGCAGAGCAAAAAGGAACAACCAATGAATAAGTGAAAAAGGGACAAGAAGAAGAATTACGCAACAAGGACTACACAATCAATTCCATGTAGCCACAACAGAAGTTGCTGGAAAAATAGGTGGGATTGGCTCAAGAAAGGAACAAAAACAAAAGAGACCGAGAGCAGGATACTGGCAGCGTAAGTCCAAGTTTTGGTCACGAATTGGAGGGTCAACCGCTGTGCCGCATAATAGAGTTAGTGAAACCATTACCCATATCACAAACGAATGCCCTAAATTTGCCCAAAACCACTACAAGTTGTGGCACTACAAGTTGATCATGTAGTGAAAGTGCTACATTGGAAACAGTGCGACTGTGGGGATTAGAGAGAGGCAAGATATGGTATGAGTACAAACCGCAGAGAGTGGCGGAGTCGCAGACAAGCAAAATCCTCTGGGATTTCCTAATCCAAACAGATCACGTGCTAGAGTATAAAAGATCAGACTTTTAGTTGTGGTCGATAAGATGCACCACATGTGCTATATAGTTGATGTTGCATACGCCTTTGACTCACGAATAGTCAAAAAGGAAGGCGAAAAATAGATAAATATAAGATAGTGCCAATTATTGTTCATTTTTTGGGGGACAGTATCAGAATGCATCAAGAGAAATATCAAGGAAACTGGAATAGAGTGCCCAGTAGAACTGTTACAAAAGGTTTGCCTCCTTGGCACGGCCAGAATAATCAGGAAAGTATTAGGTAGTTGAAAAGAACGGATAGCATGGTACCGTAGGCTGCATGTAGTAAGCAAGCTACGCATGCAAGACCCCAGGAGTTCCAACAAAACTTGTGATTTAAAAAAATAACAACGGTCGATAATATAGGCAAAAAAAGACAAGTTTGAGGGTTTGTTTTGAGACGATATCATCGACTAAATACTGGTGTTTAATTTTTACAGACTTTGACAGGATCGAAGGCAAAAATGACCTCAATTACATTTGAAGTTATGGTAAAAAGAACCGCAAGGAATACCACTAGGCCTTTTTTAAATTCAGCATTGTATCAACACTGCCAATCCACAGTGCGTAATTGATGAGCTAGTTACAACTGCAACTGTTGCTGCAGCTACTTATGGTACAATAACAACTACTACTAATGCTACTAGAAGAAGAAGAAGAAGAAGAAGAAGAAGAAGAAGAAGAAGAAGAAGCAGAAGAAGAAGTAGAAGTAGTAGTAGTAGTAGTAGTAGTAGTAGTAGTAGTAGTAGTAGTAGTAGCAGAAGAAGAAGAAGAAGAAGAAGAAGAAGAAGAAGAATTGTTTCCTAACATAGGCAATATGCATAAAAGGGGTGATGGTTATAGTTAATTACATATACTTCATTACGTATACAGCACATGTATACAACCACTAATCAAAAACATTATACACCAAATTACATAATCCATAACTATGTTAATGAAGCACATTGATATAAAGCGAACTAAAGAAAAAATTCTACACATATACATAGTAAATCCTATCTCTCAGATCAAAGTCAAAAAGATATATGTGGCTTGAATTCTATCTATTAAACGTAGGAACACTGGAATATGTTGAACAATGAACCAGCTGGTGCAGAAAAAAAATATACTGGCATTCGAGAAAACTGGAAAATTGCAATAAGCGACGGGACGTAACTTCTCATGTTCTGCAATTAAAAAGCAACGACACAAGTACTCTTCTGTTCTACATGTATATACTACAGTTAAAATTCACGTTTTAAAGTACAATAATATTTTTTGTATTCAAACTTGAGTGATACTAACCTTGTATAAACTTCATGTTTGATAAAAAGAATTGTGAATTCAAGACGATGTATTCTTAAACAAGAGAAAATATACCTGAACATCAATATCTCGAAGAGACACGATATAATATACAGTGAATATTGTAGATGTATTAGTTAGAAAGTAGACTACTCACACAGATCTTCTCATAGAACAACATAAAAACTCAAGTGCAGTTAAAGTAAGAGCAAAACGTTGTAAAACCAAATACAACCCGTTGAACAACAAGTTCTATAAATTATATACCTGTAACTAACATCCCTACAGCTTACACTGTCTTAACTCAAATAATATTGCAAAAGTATATCAGTATATGAAAAATAACCAATTTACAGAAGGAGAGTGGGGCTGCTTCAAAGATTAATATTGTTGCAAATTTCAATTAATGATCAACAAAGCCTAACCGAAGCATGTAAAATGAGAAAGGTGTATATGAGAATGGCATGAATTAAATACTAGCAGACCTCTGATATCATTCCCTATTTGTCCATCATATATATATTGGTCAAGTGTACAGTAATAAAAATGACATACAATGTTAAACATATTATCAGTGAATAGAAAACAATTCTCGAGATGCAGACAAAAGGGGGAATAACAATAAAAAATTCCATTGTGTATTCGAAGATGATTATCCTAAGAGAAGCTACTCTTCTTTTTCTTCTGGCTGTAGTACGTTTAAGCAGCACGTTAAATAAAAATATTATGGGAAGACTACAATCGTATGTATATTTACGACTAAGTTGTACGTTGCCGTTAATAAACAACAAAAACACTGTTAAAAATTTACTCCGAGAAGTGATATGAAATTCGAAATAGGAAAATGCGCAAAGGCAAACTTGGGGGAGAGATGAGTGAATTAGACTAAGAAATACTTAGAAATCCATGACAAGACAAACTAAAATGTTTGAGGATGAAAGAAATTTTGGGTACGCAATATTTAGACATATTTGATTAAATAAAAAAAAATGGGGGAATAGGTATTAATACTCTAGCTGGCATGTAAACACACACACACACACACACACACACACACACACACACACACACACACACACACACATACACACACACACACACACATAATAATAATGATACTTTTAAAAAATGGTTAAATAAAGAATTAAAATTAGCATACACCACCAAATATTCTGTATTTATCAAGACTACAGATTGGCACAGAATTCACCTTTGGTTGAACAAACCATGCTTTTGTGATCTGTATGGTTAACCCTCACGGGAAATATAAACTGGGACCACGAAACTGTTATTTACAATGCAAAAACTTAGGCTGATCGGATTACCGAGCTACTCAGAAGGAATTAACGAGGTGTAGTTACTAATATATGGTAGTGCTCTTGTAAATGAAATTTTGATGAGCGTTCATGCGTGAGGAAGTTGCAGTAGAAAACATTGAGCAATATGGCAAGTTAATACCAAATTCAGAAGACTCTTAAAAATGACATCTCAGCCAAAATGGTAGCTGTGCAATTGCATATCACAATTTCTTTGCAGTTAAATAGAAAGGTGGTGCTTCTCTATCGCAGGGGCTTAAGCACTAAAACCGTTCAATGGGCCCATATTATCTGTTTACAGTCTACGAAGGATGTGTGATAAATAATCCCAAGAATATGAGAGTCACTCTTCAGCATATATTTTTTGTGAAGTGTCACAGAGTGATGTCGAACTAGGGTTCATAGCTCGACAGTTTGCGCCAAAACTTTGTGGAAGAGGTTTAATGGCGCTGTATGTCCGACTGGACGATAAGTGTGTAGTTTGTCTTGGACGGTTTTTCCTTATAAACTTTATTGGTGCATGTTAGATATCTTCACACTTCACTTGACGTAGGCATCTCGGAACTAGTAACAGTCTAGGAGAATTCTGATTTGAGAATGGGTAGTATTGATGCTGCTGAGTATAATAAGAATTGCGAAGATATTTACGGACAAGTTCAAACCTAAAATTCGATTAAACATACATTAAAGATTTAGACCAAGGAGCTCGCAAAGGCATCATGGCTTATCACTTATATCATCGTTAAGACCGTACACCCCACTGAATAATCATGCCTAAAGCTAGCTATCACCGGCAATCTATATAGCGTACTTGTATAATAAAGCTATGTTTGCTTCCAAATTTTGTTTGCGTAGAGCAGTAATGAATTTGGAACAAAATAAATATATAGTGCGGTCAAACATCTGCAGCAGGAAAATGCGCTGCGTTTGTACGGTTTGAAGGGTTATATTGTGCAATAATAGCTGTTCACTGTAGCAGTAAATAACTAGGTTATGGAACTGTGTAGTATCATGTATTGGGTTAGTCAAGACATTCCGTGTCATCGCCTCTTGATATAGTCCCAGATGCTGCTGGAGTCGTTTTCTTTCATTCATTTGTCAATATGACACGAATGGAAGCTTTTGATGTTTTTGTTTTTCCCGAGGACATTAAATTTGTATGCTTTACTTGTTAGATGTTTACAGGCTAGAATTATAACTAAGTAACGCTAACCACATTGCAGCTATACGTCATTCGCAAAACAACATATTGAATTTGTTCTTAATTATTATTTCTTTATATTTTATGAAGCGATGTTTTAGTTTTTAAATTCTCATCGTCAAGAACGTGAATTTGAAATAATACACCACAATATTCAAGTTTCACTAATGATTAATTTTACGAAGTTAATTTTATCTGCTCACCTTGCTGGCAAGTATCGTGTTACATAGAGATACAGACAGAAAGGATGGTGATTACACATGCAGACAGAGACACTCAAACACAAACACACATTGAAGAAACAAGCGAGATTACACATAGGCGAAAAATATTTTTTAAATGTGGAAAATTAGTGTTTGAACTACCAATAAAAGTAATCATGATGTTTGTTGACAAAATGGAAGCTCATTTTCTGTATAATTAAGTCTAAATCAAAAAGCCTGAATTGAAAGGATCGCATTCTTACTAAATATAGAACATCATTAATGATATTTGCACATGCATTGACTCACACACACACACACACAAACACACACACGCATGCATTTATATATATCTATATATATATGTGTATGTATGTATGTATGTATGTATGTATCTGCATATGCATACATCTATTGGAGAAAGAAGCACATAGAATCTCAACTTCACTGTTTCACAACTTACGCTATAGCAACTCTGAAGGCGCAGTTAAAACTGACGGTATATGTGAATACTGGAGATGTGTGTTTGCAGGAACCATTATTTGGGTGCTGCATTCTACTGGAAAAGTGGGTTAATATATTTACAAGCCTGATTTATATATAACATGTATGATCTTTATTAACAGCCTGCCACTTTTAATTTCTCTATGTGTAGATGATATTTTGTTTGGTGGCCGCAGACATTTTCATTTTATTCTTAGTTTTGTGCAGCTTATTTGTTATTTCGGAATATATTTTGGAGCAAATACAAATTTGAGTAAAACGACTAAGTGTTGTTCCTTATTTGTTGATTCGAAGTTTGCTGTTTTTGTTTTTAAATTAAATAGAAACAGTATAAACAATCTGATATAATTACTCTCATACCTTAAACGGCAGCAGCAACAGCAATGCCAGCAAAAGCATTAGCACAATAATCCGCAGCAGCACAAAATAATTGATAGTTATACAATTCCTATGACAAACAAGTTGGCCATATTACAGCGGAAATTTCTTTTCCGTGCCTAACAACCAGAGTAATATTTGATATCGTTTGACAAAATCAATGTCACACGCTATTAAAGATGATGGTCATCATGAGATTTCTTATTTATCAGAGAGAGGACCAATTTAAACCGATGAAAACCGATTAAATATTATCAATGGCTAATATTTTAATGGTCTACGTTTTCATTTCATAGCAGTTGTAGTCTACCTTAAAAATTAATACTATTATAAATTAAATTCCTAGGAAATGAATTATTTAAATGTGTAACCAAGAAGATTAAATGATAGACTAGGAATGTGTTATTATATAATAATGTCTAGAAACATCACTATGAAATCAGAACCATAACTAGCGAATATGAAGGATCTACACATATTACGTTAAATATATCCGTTAGGGTATTTCCGTTCATTAATGATTATTGTCTTTATTGAATACTTCCGTTCTCCATTACATTCCTTAAAGCGCAAAATGTTTTTCAACGCACCTTTGAATTTCGTGTTAATAATAATAATGAATAATATTCCTCATAATGTCATTGCATTCTCTTAAAGAATGCAGTGAAATCTTCCTAGTTAAATCAATGACTGTAAAGGGATTGATTTAATTTTTCATCAATAACATCTTTACAAACACCAAATGTTTTTCTATATCGTGTAATTGAGAGATATTAAGTATAGTGAAATTCCAGTAAACATTATAGAGTAAAGTTAATAAGAATCATTTTGTCCTTTTGTTCATTTCCAAATAATCTCGACGTATGTATTTTTACCAGCCATCCCATAATTAATCTAAACATACAATGTAATAATTTATTCATGTGTACATAATTAAACAGGAAACATACTTTAGTTTAATTGACTAAGCTTTTAACATTGCTCTCAAATTTTGGCATAAGGCCTGCATGTGTGGGGGAGGGTTAACATCAACCTAAGCAGTAAACTGGTACTAAATTTATCGATTCCAAAAGGATGAAAGGCAAATCAGCCGCGGTGGAATTTGAACTTAGGACTTAAAGGTGGACGAAAGGCCGCTAAGCATTTTGTTTGGCGTGGTAACGGTTCTGCCACTTCGCCGTCTTACTAGTCTTTTAACATAACTTTTCTTTTGTTATTAAATAATATTTTTTTTTATTCTATGACAATATCGAGATTGTAGTTAACCCAAAAAAGTGAAAAAGAAAAAATGCTTATGTAAATAGTTATTTGGGGTTTGGAATTGTTACAACTATTAATGGTGGACTGTTATCATGTATTCATAGTAAGAAAAACTTAAAAGATGGAACGAATCCTACAAGGACGATTAACTACTTAATAACAATGTATACGGAAAATGTAAAAATGGACGTAAGCTGCTTCCAAGATTCAAAAAATTAATTTACAAACAAAATCTCAATTGATGAGTTTACAGTAAAACAAGTAATCAACCATACAAAAGAATTTTACAAGATCTCAAAATCTGGCCACAAAATTCCAAAATCTGTCTGCAAACGTAGGAATCTTACTGTTGTGAAAACATGTTTTAACGTACAAATATCAAGTTAGATATACTATGATAGGCTCTCGTGAAATTTATATAATGTGTCTAAGTCCAAACTTTGACTATATCGAGAATTTTCTGATTAGATGCAATATTTTCAAAGTTTGGGAATATTGGGGCTAAAACCTTTTTTCTGCTGGTACTTGATAACATCACGATGCCAAATTTTGTTCCATTTCAACATGCTGCATATATACGGAAAAGATTTTGTACAAAACAAAATAGCTCAGTAAATCTTACGACTGCCGACAGGTCAGAGACAGCCTTATTGGGCACAGCTCATATCTTACTCGGATCATTTTCGATTCAAAGTGCAATTAGCTGAATGGATGTGTCATTGATGCATGTTTCGTAAGTGTGGAACTTGCTTTTCCTTTTATATGAATTTCAAGAGGCAAAACGCATTGCAATGCCACGTGTTAGGTATATCTCTAAAGCGTAACAATGTTCATAACGTTCACGAATAGAAACCGTAGCAGAACACAAAGTAAATTATTATAATCTTAACCTAAATACACACATTCAAGACACACATATATACAAATATATATGTATATATATATA
>NC_068981.1:118332359-118333623 GCF_001194135.2 Octopus bimaculoides | reverse complement strand
ATATATGCATGTATATATACGTAAGTCTGGATGCTTGTGTGTGTGTGTATTTGCTTGTATGCACATATGCATAGTATTAGACAGAGAGAAAGAGCGCAATGACTGAGGAAGAGAGCGAAGGAAACTCAACGCATACTATAATAAGAAACGTGCAACGATAGTCGTAGTCGCATATGACAGATAAACTGCAATGGTTTCTCCAGTTAGACATGAATCCTAATACATGTAGATGTGATAACGAAAGGCATTTCGATTTCATAACTTTTCCAAATACTTGGTAGCATATATGAATGGAAACATATTTAACAGGGTAGAGATATTTGCGACTTTCTAAATCACATTCTGCAAAGATAATTTTTAATACTAAATAAATTAAGAAATAAAACAGAATCGTAAAAGATGTTAGAAAACATTTTAGATAATTTCCCGTGTTGTTTACTTGTGTAAAAGAGAATCAGTGTTATAGTATTATAAGGTCATAGTTGACAAAATTCATAGCAAATGTGTTGCCTAATTATATATCACCGTTGGCACTTAAATTAAGATTACTGCCGAATCTTACTGTGTCACACCATAACATAACATAACATACCATACAGACATGCATACATATATATTACATCATCACCTGACCGGCCAGACTATCAGATGCTGTTACACCTCACAGCTCACGTTGCATTTTGCATCGTTTTAGCCTTCAGATGACGTCACACCGTCGGCTAGGCGACCAGGACAACATTCACCCTTGATAGAAAGGAGGACTGGAACAACTTGAAATGAAATGTTTTGCTGAAGATATCATCACACCGCTTGGTTTGGGAATGGAACCCATAATCTAGTAACCACGAGTGCAACAGCCTAACCATAAAGTCATGCGCCGTCACACACACATGCTTACATGCAAATACACATATACACACGTATATAAACACACATATAGATTCAAAACAACATAGAACATCCTCTTCCCAATTCAACACCAGATTTTTTTTTCTACTAATTCATTTCTATTAATTCACATGCACATAAAAGGCACATACGTATAAATCATTCATGATGAATCTCTAAAAGGGGATGAAAGCGCTAAGTAAATATTTTTGCCAAATACTGACTACTGCATTTTCCTTCCTATATATAAATATATGTGTGTGTGTGCGTGTGAGTGTGGCTACTCTAACATTTATGTTTCTATAACTGGCCTCGTAGCCAGTAAGATGTTATAAATGCATTCCTGTCATCACACCTATTTTAATTACAATGAGGG
>NC_068981.1:118331207-118331543 GCF_001194135.2 Octopus bimaculoides | reverse complement strand
ATATATATATATATATATATACGTATGTGTGTTTATGTGTGTGTGTGCGTGTGAGTGTGGCTACTCTAACATTTATGTTTCTATAACTGGCCTCGTAGCCAGTAAGATGTTATAAATGCATTCCTGTCATCACACCTATTTTAATTACAATGAGGGGAAACAAATCTTCCTGATACACCATGGATAAAAATTGACATCAAATTCCCTGTAAATACTTGAAAGCGTAGCCAAAACAATTTAAGCCGTTATTAGTCGTATCTTCTTAATCTGCTGATGATGTATAGAAACAAAACGTGTCACAGATTATCGTAATTCAGTTTGCTTTTTATGTATATA
>NC_068981.1:118326334-118331197 GCF_001194135.2 Octopus bimaculoides | reverse complement strand
ATATATATATATATATATATATATATATATATATATATATATATCAAATATCATTTAATGTTAATTCTAGGAAGGATTAAACACTAACATTATTAATTAAACTACAACAAAGAAACCACATTTACTCTATGTACAAAAAACAATATCGTAAATAAATAATTCTATAAGTGAACCTATAACTAACTCCTAAATTATCTAAATAACAACATAGCCCTTGAAATCCATACAGATAATATTCCCATCAGTCGTCCATAGTTATTAATATAAAAGTGAAAGCTTTCATATTCTATTCTTTCCAAAACAATACAAGCTCGATTGAATTTAACTAACTTAACTAATAATATAACTAATTCTAAGTGAATTACATAACCCAAAAGTCAATAATTAAAACACTCCATACGTATTAAATATTTGCGATCCTTCCATGCTTTGATTTTCAATTTATACCAATAATTTAATAGATAATACTAAAATATCCATATTAAATCAGAAACAAATAAAAGAATGCTTATAATTAACAATTATTATTAAAAAAACCTTGCTACGATTAAAGCTAAATATGCAACTCTTTAAAAGATAATATAAAATATGAAGTATTACCACTTATATGTTACCAGGACATACGTGGTTCAAGTAAACTATTTTTTCAAAAGACTAACTATTTGGTGGTGTGGTGCGTAATCCACTTTCTTAAATGTCTTTAAGTATTTTGGTGACGTAGTACGCAATGAGTGACTTGTAAACAGTTCAGATATGGACAACCTACAATCCAAATCATTAGACGTTTACAAATATTTACGAAGTTGAAGGCTAGATTAATATCTAGCCTTCATATTTAATATCTATTTAATATCTTCATTTTTAATATCTAGCCACCATATTGAATTAAAATTTCCTGTCTCCCACCTAAACAGCGATTAAACGTTTCAACTAATTTACCATATCTATACCATTGCTTTACTAAATATCTTAACAGTTTATTTCTTCTTTTCAAAAATTTATTAGCATTATTAATAATAGTACTATATCTGACAATTTGCCCTGCAAAAACACCATAACCAATAAAAGAAGGAATTCTACTACTGAACCATGGCATTGGAGCTACTTGGAAACCAAAATCGTCTGTTTTAGTATAAATGTCAGTACATATCACATTACTATCTTTAATCACTAAATTCACGTCTAAAAAATTAATATTCTTTATATTATTGCCATTTGTGGTGGCCTTAATCTCACTAGGGTATATTTTCTGAGTAAAAATTCAAAGAAACCATCATTAAGTATAAATATATCATATATGTATCTGCAGCATCCATGAAGTTGTTTAAGCCAACTAAGTTTTTTTTTCCTAGCACATAGTTCTTTAAGAAAGATAAAGGTCCGCCAATAGAGGGTTACAATTGCCACCCATTGGAATTCTTATAACCTGCTCAAAAACCCTACCCGAAAACACTACAAACTAACCTTCTCTTTCATCTTTCTTTTATTTATATTAGTATATCCTTTATAACATCAATTAGACAAGAAACCTTCACCATTCTTTATAGCTATACGTTAATATCCTAAGTTAAATATATCTAATATACTAAAAATACCTTCTACACATTTAATTTTTAAGTTTGTGTACGAAATATCGTACACATACATACTCTTAGCATTCTTGCATTTAATCAGTCTATCCGGAAATTCCTTAGTTAATCTAATACTCCAAAAGTAATTAATTCCCAAACTGTTATAAATTTTATCACACTATTTTCAAAAATATCTTCTGACTACTTTTAAAACATCATTAACCGATATAGATAGCTGTTTATCTGTACAATTACTAGCATCTGCTATGAATCTACTTATAAAAAGAACTTTATGCAGTTTAGGAATCCCAAAAAGTTCAGGGATATTTTTATCCTTTTCTTCTACTTCTAAACCACTCAATCTTTCTACTGTGGCTATAAGTCTATTAACTAACTATTATGTCTCAAGCTACTGTTATCTAGCACCTTCGGATGATCTCTACTCAACCGCTACACAACTGCTACTCGACTGCTACTCAACACTCCTACCACGGCCAGGCTACCTCTATTTATATGTCTTGAGAGATCCTACTTCTTCGCCTTGGGGTGTCGACACAACGTTAACTTATTAACGTTTTCTGGTATAACTCTGTATAAACTTAAATTCTTTATCTACTCCTAACTCCTCGCCTACATCCATCATACAATATTTTTTACAAATTACTACAAAATTCCTTGCTGCTTTATCCGCTGGCACTATCACATACTTTTATGTAATTCATTCATATATTCTTTAACTAGTGGTTTATTCAAAACTGAATCTTTATATATATATATATATATATATATATATATATATACACACACACATATATGTGTATGTGTGTGTGCGTATGTGTATATGTATGTGTGTGTATATGAGTGTGTGTCTATGTGTGATTTGATATGAATATGTATCTCTGTTGACATACATATCTAATTGTATGCATATGTGTGTGTGTGTGTGAGTGTGTGTATGCATGTGTGTATTCAAAATATGCATACATATGGTACCTTTTGTTTTACCGAGATGTGAGTAGGCGTTTAAGCAATTCAAAAACTTTTTATTTGTTTGTCTTACATGGAATTAAAGGGAGAAAGAGAAAATGAGGCGGGAGTAAGGAGTAAAAAGAAAAAATATTGCCTATGTTAAATATGTTGATATAACTCATAACATCTTTTGCAACCGATACTTCGTTTACATGATACAGATAAGAAATATGAAAACAAAACTTATTCATAAATAACCAGCTAAATATGTAAATCACAGTTACAATCATATTGCATCTGTGTATTTTTAATTGGACTATTTTTATAATTTTTCTTACATTTTTATACAATGTAATCTTTTTTTGTCTTGAAGAGGACTATTCAATTATAACATGATTCTGGTTTCTCTCTCTCCCTGAAAATACATAATGAAAATAGAAATATAAAAGGCAGATAAATATATAAAAATAATTAACAAAACAAATAAAATGCATATATTAAGAAAAAGAGTGGGGGTGGGGATAGAAGTATTCAATAAACGATTATTTAATTTTATTCATTTAATATTTAAAAAATCTATTTAGGTATTTTTTTTCGGATGATGATCCTTATTGCCGATGTAATATGATGAAGGTACTGGTAACGATGCGGCTGATGATGATAAAGATAATATGCGATAAGGCGTTGTTAGTGGTAGTGACGATAATTGCGAGTGTGTAAATTTAAGACGATGATGAGGAATTTGCTGATGGTGAAAACGAAAGTAGTTCTTGTTGATGATGATATTGACGAGAACAACAACGACAACGACGAATACAACGACGGTGACCACGGCGACGACGACGACGACGACGACGACGGCGACGATGTCGTAGATGATGCTGATAATGACGATGATGATAACGGTATTGATAAATATGATAACGATGAATGCGGTGATGGTGGTGATGATGATGATGATGATGATGATGATGATGATGATGATGATGATGCTGATGCTGATGATGATGGCGGTGATGATGAGGTGGGGGCTGACGATACCGCTACTGTTTTAGTAATGACTGTGATTATGCATGTAATGCATAGTGATGTCTTCTTGATGGCAGGAGTAGTGGTGGGGCTTCTGATGATAATGCAAGTGAAACTATTAAAAAAATATTGCTATAAAATTAATTTAAAATCTTTTGACACCTGACGAGTCAGCCTTGAAAAACACGTCTGGTTGTAAAGTATCCTCTCAAATTAATTAAAGTTATATACAATTGCAATTTACCTTATACGTTATTTTTTTTCATGTCATTTAATTGAAGTAGATTGCCGTGTAAAGTCATATGCAAAAATGTGTGACGTGGATAAGACATCACTGTGATAATACTTAAGCTTGTTAATAAGATCTATTTGCACACACGTACACACATTCACGCATACGCAAACACATCAAACAGACTACCACATATTTAGATACTTGTACACAAACACAGTTACAAACGCACACTCACTCACACACACACAAAACACACACAAAACACACACACATATACACACGCACAGAAACATGCGCACAAGCACGTCAAGAAATCACACGCATTCGTTTAGGGACTTCTTAAGTAAAAATCATATTCGCGTGTCGAAGCAGGAATTATAATTATTATGCTTCAGGTGAGGATCTTAGTTTTATTTCCTTATAATTGCAATGACTTAATCTCCTTCTCTGCCTACCTACCTACCTACCTACCTACCTACCTACCTACCTACCTACCTACCTACCTACCTAACAACTTACCTACGTATCTGCCTTTCCAGCTTGCTAGCTACCTGCCTACGTGCGAATGCACTTACCTACTTACCTATCTACACTAACATCTAT
The DNA here is from genome assembly GCF_001194135.2 of Octopus bimaculoides. NCBI lineage: Eukaryota > Metazoa > Mollusca > Cephalopoda > Octopoda > Octopodidae > Octopus > Octopus bimaculoides. Next base: position 118,326,790 of record NC_068981.1, on the reverse strand, counting down.
CAAACTACTTACCTTTCTATTTTCCACCTTTCTCTCTCTCTCCCTCTCTCTCTCTCTCTCTCTCTCTCTCTCTATCTACTTACCTACCTACCTACCTACCTACCTATCTATCTATCTATCTATCTATCTATCTATCTATCTATCTATCTATCTATAGTTACTCAGATTATCTTACTATATAATTGTGCATGTATGTGTGTCTGTGTATATGTCTTTTTAATCATTTAAATAATTTACTACTACTACTACTACTACTACTACTACTACTACTACTACTACTACTACTACTACTACTACTACTATCTACGCATTACTTTATATGTCATGCACATATATATATACATATATATATATACATATACATATATGTATATACACACACACACACATATATATATGCGTATATATTATATATACATATATTATACGTATATATATATAATATATATATATATA
>NC_068981.1:118324819-118326272 GCF_001194135.2 Octopus bimaculoides | reverse complement strand
ATATATATATTAATGTATGTATACATGTGTGTGTGCGTGTGTGTGTGTGTGTGTGCGCGTGTGTGTGTGTGCAGAATTTAATATGACAGCTTCATTATTTATGTTCATATTGGGCATTGTTTCTCACATTCTCCGTCTTTGTTGTTGAATGTCATGTCATGCTCTCCGCACATCCCAACATTAATGCTCACGCACACGCACACACACACGCACACACACACACATATACATGAGCGTAGGCCTCTCGCTTATACACAGAAAAGCATTTACACACATTGAGACGTAAATTTTCACTTGTCGGTCATAAAAGAGATCAATTCGTCACGCTTTATTTGAACTTCGTATTTTATCAAGAAATATTTATTGTTTATGTTTGAGCAAATTCTGGAAGAAACACGTCTGACATCTCATTTTAACAAAAATATTTACCAAAATTATATAAAAATATCTTGAAATACGGAAGAGTAAATTTATTCAATACAATCACCATTGTCTACAACCACAGCCTCCATACAACTTCGGAATCTCCTGCAACTCTTCTGGAGGGTCTGCTTTTTTAAGTTGGCGAATGCTGTCAGAATCCTTGCCTTCAGTTCATCTTTAGCATTACAAGTAGTTTTGTAACACCTGCGCCCCGCACGTAACTGTCAAGAGAGTTTCAGTTAGGGGAGTTAGATGGCTAGATGTTAGAGGTGATGTGGCCGAAGAAATTGTCTAGCAGCCTTGATTTGGTTCTCCTACTTGTGTGGCACGGTGCAGAGTCCTGCTGCGAGATATAGGGTCTTCTAGCAGTCACTCTCTTGACCAAAAGCAGTTCTACCTCCTCCAGGCACTTGAGGTAGGCCTCAGTCTGAGGTTGTGTGAGAACATGAATTGAGGCATAACGTCGCAATCAATAGTGGTCACTCCAAATACCCTGATGTTCACTAGATATTTGATTGTTATCACTCTCGGTACATGTTTTGGGTACAAGGCAAGCCAGCGGTTGTTCTGTGTGTTCACCATCTGTTCGTATTGCAGATTCCGGCGTGAATACCAAGCAATACAGCATTTAATTTCCAAATTACTGGCAGTGTGTATTGCATCATAGTGCTGTTTTTCTTACAAACGGTGCCCAACTGACCGTACTATACTGTGTAGTCGACAATATCAAAATCAAACAATGCGCATGCGCGAAGTTAAAAATGTAAAATGGCGACAATTTAGCGATCGCAGCCTGTATGTATGTACGTATGTATGTTATATATATATATATATATATGTATATATATGTAAAGGAATACAAAAAAATGGGGCAACAACGCAAAACATCCAGACAGATCATACAAAAAGGGACAGGAAAAAAAAGGACGGGTCATTTGGAGTTTTCTTTCCTCAGTCAAGTTCCATATATCTTTATCTATCTATCTATCTATCTATCTATCTATCTATCTATCTATCTATCTATCTATCT
>NC_068981.1:118317968-118324452 GCF_001194135.2 Octopus bimaculoides | reverse complement strand
TCTCTCTCTCTGTCTCTCTCTCTGTGTCTCTCTCTGTCTCTCTCTGTCTCTCTGTCTCTCTCTCTCTCTCTCTCTGTGTCTCTCTCTGTGTCTCTCTGTGTCTCTCTCTCTCTGTCTCTCTCTCTGTCTCTCTCTTCCTTATCAGATGCTGATACCGCTGTTGGTGGATAGTTCTGATTATGATATATGATTTTTTGGTTTATTGCTATTTTCATGATTTTTTTCCCCTTCCATGCTCGTCTGAAATTCTAATATTCTTGTATGTCTTCAAAGCGATCTTTCTCAAATTAATCAACCAGATTTATATCTCCTTTAGTGTCCATTTATAATATTCATTTTTTCTCTTTTCGACTGACACTACATCTCACAATCATCGAATTAATTGTTTCCTTGGCCTCTACCTTCCAAACTGTCATCCTTGCAAATCAGTGAGTGGTACACTTACTCACTTCTTCTTTTCGAAGATATCCACCAATACTTTGTCTGTCTGTTTGTCTTTCTCAAAAGCTCCTCTGTAGTCTATATGTACATATTGGTTTCAAAATTTGGCACAAGGCCAGCAATTTAGGGAGAGGGGTTCAGTCAGTTATATCTACCTCAGTATCCAAGTGGTACTTGTATTTCGAACCCGAACATATGAAAAGCAAAATCGACCCCAGCGGAATTTGAAGACAGAACGTAAAGATTGCGAAATGCCGCTAAGCATTTGGCCCGATGTGCTAGCAATTCTGGCAGCTCGCCGCCTTATCTATATGTAAAAATTAATAAATGATGTAGTCCTTATATAGCACACTTAAAGAAAGGCATAGTCAAGGCAATAATGATATCCATTGTCAGTCTACTCATGATGAACTGACGTGTGTGTGACTAAACATCAAGAGCATTATGTCTCATAATTCCATTTACCTGTTATATGTCTGTTTTGAAATACTTTCGATATCATCACAAATAGTAATACGGATTTATATACTGGATTCCATGATACGATTGCCCTCACCACAATTCCATGAGTTAGTTATATTTCATCTCTAATATCTTTTCTTCTTTTTCCTCTTTGACTTTTATGAACGTAATACACATACACTAATGCATACATATATTTAGAACCTTACATTCTATGTCATTATTATCACCCGATTTTCCGTTCTCAGTTGAAATTCTACCGAGATCGATTTTGCCTAAGTATCAATTGAACATTGTGCCTCTCTGTACATTCTGAGTTGTAATACCAAGGAGGCTTTGCGCTTGATCTTTTCGGAGTCGATGAAATACGTATCAGTTGTGCACTGGGGTTGATGTTATCGATTCGTCTCCTATTCTACCTATAGTAGAAAGAATTATACTATACTCTATACTGCACCCTTTTTATTTGATCTGTATCTTATTTCAGTAAAGGTGTGTAGCCTATAAATAATAAAATTCGTACGTTAATCTTGCATGTATAACTTAACTTGCTAATCATAATGTTACGATAATTAACTTTATGAATGACACATTCAAAGGAAGAAAGTCTACTCAATTTAATCAACGCCAATATTAATACTAATATTTCTTTTTACTCTCTACTATAGGGTACATGGCCTGAAATTTTGGGGAAGGGGTCGATTTTATAACATTGACCCTTGCCTATGTAACCATTTTGCTATCCTTCACCGTCTAATAACAACAACAACAACAATAACAACAACAACAACAACAACAACAACAACAACAACAACAATAATTATAATAATAATAATAATAATAATAATAATAATAATAATAATAATAATAATAAATGCCAGGATGCAGTACCAGCCAGTGGCTCTCATGGCTTCTGATCTGAATTGATTGGAAGTGTTATCATGTGCATTGTTTTATCTTGGTATAAAAGACGGGCTACAGCGAATATTCTGCTCAATACCACAGATTTTCTTGTCAGTTGTTTGACCTTAACCAGCTGAGCATGTTCCTTGGTGGCTGACGATATGTGCATCTCTGATCATGAGCAGAAGTAGTGGAAGAGCATCATAGCCATGTGTTGAGAGGAATTCTTTGGGGTTTGAATAATTCACATTTCGAAACATGGTTGTCTTGCCCAACATCCTTAAACAAACCTTATTCAGGGACCTTTGGAGCGGGATGCGTTACTCGACCTGAAGAAAATTCTAACTGGTTCCCACCTGCAAGTTCATGCGCTGTTTATCTTGATGTGAGATGACCATGTCGCGCACATATGGTTGTCATGCATGTGCCTTGTGCACCCTTATCAGACGGGTAGTCATGACGGGTATACTAGACTTCGTATATTTTACCCCATTGTCACTTTGATGGCATGCACTGCTTTCTCACTCACACAATGATAATAATAATAATAATAATAATAATAATAATAATAATAAATAATTATAATAATAATTGCATTGAAGCAGTACGCAACACTGGCTCTCATGGTGCTACAACAAGTATTCTACTCAAGTAGAGTATATGCCTTAGTGGCTGACGATATGGTCATCTTTGATCATGAGAAAGAATAGTAGGGAATATCATAGCCATGTGTTGAGAGGGATTCTTTGAGGTGTGCATCTTTCACCTCTGGAAGCAATACTTTTTCAGAGACGTATTAAGCAGGATAGGCTACTCGGGCTAACGAAAATTCTAACTGGGTCCCATTTGCAAGGTCATCGCTGTTTATCTTGATGAAAGATCACCATGTGGCGCACATACGGTTGTGATTCATGTGCCCTGTGTACACGTTTTTGAAAGAGTAGTTATGATGGGTATAGCGAGCTTCGTATACTTGTATCATAGTGTCCCCTTGATAGCATGCGCTGCTCTCTCACTAAATAATAAAAATATAATAAGTAATAACATAGGCACAATAACAAAGTGATTGGGACTCAGCTTTTATAGTGACAAAAGGAAATGTTGTAAGAAACTTTGTACGGCTTTATACAGATTCTGACATACAACACTGTGTTAATAATTATAATGGTTTTTAACAACGGGATTTGATCCTGTATTTTGTAGAAACGTATAATTTATGCGATTGGTTTCAGTATCTAATTGGTACTTATCAACACTATGATTCTAATAACGTAGTTAATTATCCTTTCTACTATAGGCACGAGGCCTGAAATTTTGGGGGTAGGGTCCAGTCGAATATATCCTAGTGCTCAACTGATACTTATTTCATCGACCCTGAAAGGATGATTGGCAAAGTCGACCATAGCGGGATTTGAACTCAGACTGTATACAGCCACAGAATGTCACTAAACATTCCCATCCGGCTTGCTAACGACTGCCTTCTCGCCGCATATTTGTACACAAAATTAACGATAATTATATTGCTATTCACCTTATTAAGAATTTATGTGTCACATCTAATTGGCTTTGCTCTTCATACGAAAATTAGAAAAAAACCACTGAATTATATTTTAATAGGATTATTTCAATAATCCCTTTTGCGATTTTACATTTTTCGTTATATCACACTTAAATTTTGATTTATCAAGATATCATTAGATACCTTGCCTTATTTGATATTTGCTTTCTATCTCCTCACTTTTTTCCTTGGCATTTTCTGTCTATTTTTATCGATTTATGTATCAATCAGTCTATCTTTCTATGTATCTATATCAGTTTATATATCTACGCATCCAGCTATCGATCAAACCATTAATTAATTAATCATTCAGTCAATAAATCACTCAATCACTCAATCAATCATTTAGTCAATTGATTTTCCTTCCCTTTCTTTGTTTATTCACCTGTTGGTTTGTCTGTCTGTCTATTTGTCTGTCCGTCTATCTGTCTGTCTCTCTCTGTCTGTCTGTCTGTCTGCCTGTCTGACTGTCTGTCTGTCTGACTGTCTCCCTCTCTCTTACCCTCTCCCTCTCCCTCTCTCTCTCTATCTATCCATCTATCTATCTATCTATCTATCTATCTATCTATCTATCTATTTATCTATCGAGATTTGTATTAATAGCAATAATTTCCAATCGAATATATTTCATACATTACTTTATACAATGAACTAAATATTTGTTCTGAATTAATATTTCACATTACATTATGTTCTTAAAACAGTTTTTACCCCTCATGATCTGAGTCAGCGTGAAGAGAAATGGTGAAACATTACAACAACAATTATAGAGAGTATTGTTTTGAGTTAGCAAGAAAGTAATTTCGTTTTTTTAGGGTGAAATAAAAGTCCTTTTGTTTCATTCAAAGAATGAACTTTAATCAATTAAATATTTTCCGTTTTGTTTGATGACATTTTGTCATCTTTCTGGCAACTCCACGTTCATAGAACTTCTGGTCCTTATCAGCCAAAAACTGAAGCAAGTGATATTTCCGGTCTTCATTATTCTTGAAAGTTTTACCATTCCAACAATTTTGCAAATTTCGAAATAAATGGTAATCTGATGAAGCAAGGTCAGGGTATCACTTCCCAGCCAAGCTTCAATAATTTTTCCTGAGTTAGAAGAAAAGACGTGTGTGGTCTAGCGTTGTTATGGTGGAACACGATTCGTTTACGATTTGCCAATTGTGGCCGTTTGTCTTTGATTCCTTGCTCCAGTTTCATCAATTGTTGACAGTAAACATCTGAATTAATCGTTTGGTTCTTGGAAGCAGCTCAAAATACACAACACCTTTGTAATCCCACCTAATTGACAGCATGACCTTATTTTGATGTAATTCAGCTTTCTATGTGTTTTAAGCTGGTTCATTACGCTTCGACCATGATCGTTTTCGATTGAAGTTATTGTAGACAATCTATTTTTCATCCATGTTTCAAAACAAGGTCGATTTTATTGCGTGTGAGATGCATATCGCAAATATTGATTCATTGTGTTAAGTGGATCTCTTTCAATTTATGTGGAACCCAGATATCAAGCTTTTTAACGAGTCCAAGTCATTTTAAGTGATTTTCAATTGTTGTGTGTGATACATTTAACCTTTGTGCAATCTCTCACACAGTGATATGACAATCAGGTTCGATTATGATTTTGATTCGGTCATCATTGCCCTCAGTAGGTCGACCAGAACGTTGGTCATCTTTGAGTGAAAAATCTCCAGAACAGACTTTTTAAAACCATTTCTGACATGTGCGTGCTATTAAGCAGCCAAAACCATGAATTTTACATATCTCTTTGTGAGCCTCAGCAGCTTTCTTGCTTCCACGGAAATAAAAAGGAGAATATGGCGAAAATGTTCGTTTTTGCACTCCATGTTAAAATTGACACAGAACTAACAGCTGTAAATAAAAGCACAAACAATTTGCTTCTAAAGTAAGCTAAAAATGACGGCTATCAAATGTAAAAAGGAAGAAATCATAACATTGACAAAAGTCATTAAAAAAATCGTAATTCTATTTGCGAAAATTACTTTCTTGCCAACCTAATGTGTCAACAGTTGTGCTACTAACTTGCATAACTAACTTCAACTAAATCACGTAACTACATTAACGTGTTATCTTAAACTTTTTTAAAGAATGCTCCAAATATTGCGGATTGAACATCACATAAAAGTGAATGATATCCATGTGTAGCTCAGGTAAATAGCCGTACATATGTATATACCTATGTGTGCATGTATGGATGTGTATGTGTTTATACACACACACACACACACACACACACATCTTACATGGCAAAATGCGAGCATGAAAAGTCATATTCTTAAGAATATAAACCTGGAAAAGTACAGGATAAGTTATCACATCTGTAAAAGTATAGGACAAGCTATTACTTCTAGGAAAGTAAAGAATAAGAGATTTTTTGCTTAAAATATTGCAGCAAAGAAGGCCAGTTCTTCTAATTTATCACTCTTTACAGTTTTCATCTTCTCAATTTATCATACAAAACTGTTCAGCTAATTTGTAAGTTTGTCTAATTAGTGACTTTTTTTCTGTATTTAAGGTAGTAAATTAGTCAAATTCTACTTAAATAAGTATAGTGTTATTTGTAAACTATAATAAAATAACTTTTAATATTCAAATTTTAAATTTAGTTGCAATATTTTAAGTAAAAAGTTTCTTATTCTTTACTTTATTAGAATTAATAGCTTGTCCTGTACTTTTCCAGGTTTATAATCTTAAGAATATGACATTTCATGCATGCATTTTTCCATGTAATCCATGATTTTACCAGACATTGCTGTTATAAGATAATTAATAATGTGTCAATTAATAATTTAAGATTTTACCTTATAAAATACTGAATGATAATATTTCAATTTTTCCATATAAGTGATGATAATATTTCAATTTTTTTTTTGTGCTTAATTTAAATATATGTTGTGATTGAATTATTTGATATTACCCATCCACACCAAATTAATGGCAGGGATTTTTACCATGTTTTTGGTTGTATCATGGCTCACTAAAAGTTACAAACAAGACCCCAAAGCCATCAGTTACCAGGCTCACCTTAAGTAACCTAATTTTGCAATATTAGGAGGTCACAGAAATTCATTGAACGAAAGAAAAATTCCAATGATT
>NC_068981.1:118314461-118317958 GCF_001194135.2 Octopus bimaculoides | reverse complement strand
CCAAAATAAGGGATTTGCAGCATATTAGGTGGTCAGGGTACTTGATTCCACGCAAAAAATCAATTTTTTTTTCTTAGTGAAATCGTGCGAGTGTCAATATAGAAATTGACCATAATGTTGTTGTTATTTAGCCTCAAATAAATCCTGATACTGCAAAGGTATCATCAAAGACATTCAAGCCATCTTTTTAGGGATAATCTGAGACATTACATACTATGGGCATGTGATTTAGGTAGGGGGATACTTTGGCTGCTATTTTTAGCGTCTCGAGCGACCAGGTAGAGGCTCTTTCATTGGTTCGATTGCGTGATGAGATTTTATTACACATATATGTAATATGTATATATATCATCGGCAGAAGTTAAAGAGTAAGTCAAAAGCTGAGAGTTTCGTGTATTGGCACTTATCAAACACGAATTTGTCCACTGTAATTTCTGACGAAATAACTTCTAAAATGCAAAATTTTGTCAAAAACGTTAAGAGTAAACCCTGTTCTATGTGATACATTCTACCAGTATCGGAAGTTTGAAAGGTTTTAGTTTAAAAAAAATAAATAATCTGTACGTCTAATTGAAACAAATCCGAAATGGATGAAAGGAAAAGTCGACCTCGGCGGAATTTGAATTCAGAATGTAAAGACAGACGAAATACCGCTTCTAAAATACAAAATGTTGTCAAAGACATTCTATATGACATATTCTACCAGTGTTGGAAGTTTGAAAGTGTTTATTTAAAAATAATTAGTTAAATAATCTGAAAGACAAAGTCGACCTCGGCGAAATTTGAACTCAAAAAGCGTAACGACTGACGAAATACTGTTCAGCATTTCACCCGGCGTGCTAACGTTTATGCCAGGTCACCGCCTTAGAAATTAAGCATTGATTTTAGAAATATATTCTTTATTCTTATAGCTGAAGCGTTACCCACTTACTTACTGACATGAAATTTCGTAATATTTTACCTCATAACTCTTCTTGTACTAAATTTTGTTCAATGCGACTGGTGATTCTGAATTTCTCATGCATTTTTCTATCATTTAAGTCTAAGAAAGGTATAGTTTTAATTCAAAAGTAAAAAGTTTATGTTAATTGAAGGTGAATAGGTGCCTTACTGCCCCCCTTGAGGTCACAGAAATTTTGATGTAACTGTTTTTCTACTGAACCAAATCTCAAACTATTTATGCCAAAGTGTAGGGGAGGTGGTGTCTTCTTTAAAACTGTTAACGGTTGCAATTTAGTCGAGAACGGATTTAATGGTGAAGGTTGGAAGCTGATGCGATTGACGAAATGGTGGACTTCAGAATATATTCAGCCACACTACCGTGGTTGAATGATATATATACATACATATATGTATTAGATTAATATATGCGTTGATAGGGAATCGCTTTTACGAAGCATATTCATATATTCAGAAACTTTGGAAAATCCTTTTCTAGAAATTCTTTTACTTCCTGCACCGTATATGAATGCTTGACATTCCTCGTTCGTCCTTCTGTTTTGGTGTGTTTGTGTTTGATTTGAATGAACTAGTACATATGTATGCATACACCCTCATATACATATATGTACACCTCACCCACCCCCTGACAAATATAAACAGATAGACAGATAGATAAATATACATACATATATAGAAATGTACATATACAGACATTTTAGAAAATTGCTGATACATATTTCGGTTTCACTACATTTAACAGACACATTTCACGCCTAACAATTTTTTTACAGATCAACTGAAGTGCAAAACTTTTAACAACTTAAGCTACGTCCTAATCAGTGAATGACATTCTCTTTACATGTGTTTTTTAAAGGAGAGAGACAAAACGTAGAAATTTTAAAAATTGATAACCAGTAAAGAGTTTTCGTGTAAGGCTATGGTATCATTGAAACTCTTCCCTTTCTGGATGTAGAACTCGGCTTCACTGAGATGGGAAATATAAGAATCAATATTTACAAGCAAGACCATAAACATATACATCCTTTCATTACATATCAGTCCTTCCCACCACTTCCAAGTCCGACTACATAGTTCATTCAAATCAAACACAAACACACCGAAAAAGGAGATCGAATGAGGTATGTCAAATATTAATATAAAGTTCAGGAAGTCAAAAGTTTCTAGAGAATCATTTTCCAAAGTTTCTGAATATATGAATATGTTGGTAAAAGCGAAGCTTACGGTAATTCGCTATCAATGCACATACTAATCAATATCGTGTAAAACCTGGTTCAATATATGAAGGATTCCAAAAGATAATTTCTATCAAGAAAGCTATTGGTTAGAGTAATGAAGTAGTATTTAGAATTTCACTGTTTTAGCTTTGCTGGAAAAGGTTTAGAATTGGGTTGACTCAGGCCTTATGCTAAAACGTGAAACCGACAATTAAAAAAATTATAGTATCAATACTAAATAATCGTAAGCCTACTTTACTAAATGAATTTATTAGAAGTTACTTTTTTGATCTAATTCATATTTATAAGGCGTGACAGTGTAAGACCATTATCTACTTTTATAATCCTGTACAGACGAGCTATTGATCTATAATGGGCGCGAAGTTACATGTTATATATTCTAGGTTAAGTGAATCTAGGATATAGTACAGTAATCCCTTGCCATATCGCGGTTCACCTATTGTGGTCTATTATTTAAGCTTACGTCGATTCCCCTCTGGTGTTGTTTTGCATTTATAATAAAATAAATATATACAAATTATATAAATAATAAAAAAATGTACAGTACTGTTTCTACTTCGTGGATTTTCACCTATCGTGGAGGGTTTTGGAACACAACACCCGCTGTAGTCGAGGGATTACTGTAGTGAAATATACTTAACTTGTATTTAGAAAGTCTGATTAACCTACACATATGATTATTATAATAATTAGCTTGGTTGTTTTCAAGAGTAAATTATAGAGTAGGGTTAAATAGTATACTCTTTCTACTTTTAGGGCAATGGCGACATGTTTAGCTTCTAAGGTTACGCTGTTTTATGTTTTAATACCACAATCATTGAATAGATTGCTTTCTGATATACTCTCTTGCATGTGTTTCTCATTATGCCATAAAGATTTTTGTCTTATACAATGCTACAAGGATTTTCCAACAATTTCGTAGAAATGATAGCATTTTCAAACTTTGTACTTAGATTTTAATGTCTTGTAACATAGCATCATGTCGGCACAACGCTTGTGGGTGAAATTGGATAGATTGAAGTAGTTAACTGAACACGCGCCTGTTGTCAGATGAGTTTACAATGATTATGAAGAGATGAAATTTCCTCGGAAGAACCCTTCATATACTTACGTATACAAACATTGGCGCAGGCGTAGCTGTGTGGCAAGAAACCTGCTTCCCAAACATATGGTTCCCGGTTCAGTCCCACTGCGTGGCACCTTCGCAAACGTCTTGTACTATACCTTCGGGCCGACCGACGCCGTGTGAGTGTATTTGGTCAGCGGAGACGGAAAGAACCCATCGTATACGTATATATA
>NC_068981.1:118312330-118314297 GCF_001194135.2 Octopus bimaculoides | reverse complement strand
TATATATATATATATATATGTGTGTGTATGTGTGTGTGTGTGTGTGTGTGTGTGTGTGTGTGTCTGTTTGCCTTTGTGTCTGTATATCACACCACCGCGTGATAACCAGTGTTAGTGTTTTTACGTCCCCGTAACTTAGACGTTCGGAAAAAGAGACCAGTATTATAAATACCAGGCTTTAAAAAAATAAGTAATGCTGTCGATTTATTCGACTAAATATTCTTCAAGGTTGTGTCCCAGCATGGCCCAGATTAAAACCACAGCCATTACCAAATATTTTTAATGACATAAAACGATCCGTATCATTATACACGGTATATTGTACTTGACATTAACGTCACGGTATAAGCGTCAATATATAATAATACGTTATATGGAGTAACTTTACATTAAGGAGTGGAACGTACCATTTCCTGTAATTCAGACTGACTCATAGTTTTAGGAAACAAATTAGAAAAGGCTTTGTCCAGCGAGGGAGATAACTAAGAACAGTCACTTTCACTCACAAGGTTCGCACTTGTGAACAGCCATCCCCGCCCAGATAGTGGTGAGTACAGATATGGCACGGGGCCGAGAACGCCGGAGGTTTCCACTGTCACAAACTCGATCATAATGTAGAAAATAAATTGCTCCCGTTAGTGACGCACATAGACACGTGCATCAACAGAGAAGGAGAGAGAGAGAGAGAGAGTGAGGAGGAGGAAGTGAAAGAGATAGAGAGGAAGAAAGAGAGAGAGAGAGAGAGAGGGAGAGAGAGAGAGAGAGAAAGAGAGAGAGAGAGAGAGAGAGAGAGAGAGATACACACAAGTATATTTCTAAGGCATTCGTCAATCAGTGTTAATCTTGTAATTCGTCTTGGAATGTCCATCTCAAAGGTGCAGCTCAGGGAATTTTGTTATGGTGGAAGTGTAAGAGTTGTTCATTCATGCATGTTATGCTCTCCACGCTATGGAGAAGGAGTGGCTGGAACGCTTTTGTTCAGTTGGTATCGCATTGATATTTTTCTTCGTGAACCTGAATGAATGAGAAGTAAAATTGGCCCCGTCAGTATTTGATCTCAGAACACAGAGAAACGGAGGAAATTCTGAAAACCAGCGATCCTATCTCTCCCTCACACATACCCACACACAACCACACACACGCACCGAACACACACATACACACGCGCACACCCACACATGTTTGAATGTGTGCATAAGTAACTGTGCGTGTACATAAGTATATTAATGTAATAGTGTACACAACCTTGTATTATGCATGTCTATACATAATACATGTCATTAGGCCGTATGAACTATTGTACTGAACGATTACATATTTTTATACTTACGAAATATGTTTTCTGTTTGAAAAGATACATTAAGTTTAGATTAAAGGCAATGAAAAAAATTTCTTCACATTCCCTTATGCAATGGAAAGGAAATATTTATTGCATAATAGTGAAAACATTTTTTTCTATGGATTTTTGATTTTTCTCGATATATAGAGCTTTGTTATATTCAAATCTACTTTACAGCTTTATGTGTTATTACATCCTCTCTTACTCGCTTTCTTTCTCTTTCTTTTTTTCTTCCTTCCATTCATATTTCGACTTATGGCGCCACTTGTTTCGCATCAGCTTCTTTGATATTGTTCTATATGCATCTAATTCATTTTTGCGTTAATCAGCAGTGACATTGTCATTGTGATGATGATGATAGTCATGACCATGGACCTGGTATCTTCATGATAACAATGATAATGATGATGATGATGATGATCGTCATCATCGTCGTCACCTCTTCTCTTCTTCTTCTCCTTCTTCTTGTTCTTCTTCTTCTTGTTCTTCTTCTTCTTGTTCTTCTTCATGTTCTCCACTTCTTCTCCTTCTTCTTCTTCTCCTCCTCCACCTCCTCCTCCTCCTCCCCTTCCTCTTCCTCTCTCATCTTTTCTTTCGCTTATAAGATCACCACCATCATAATGCATAT
>NC_068981.1:118309350-118312189 GCF_001194135.2 Octopus bimaculoides | reverse complement strand
TATATATATATATATATATATATATATATATATATATATATCTTGTGATGTTGACAGGATTTTGTGTAACGTTTAAATAAAGCACTTCACCGCAAGTCGCATCTTTAACATATATAACTTTAAGTTAAGCGACCAAAAGCTTCAAAATTTCTGATGACAGTATAAACAAGTAAAGCTTAAAGAAAAGTGTGTTTTAGATATTTATTTGTTTCTTATTAAGAAGAATGGGAAAATAGACAACAGTATTCAATATTAAGACTATCCATCCTGGTAGAATCGTTTGAACATCGGAAAAAATGCTTGGCGGCAATTCGTCCATCTTTACGCTCTGAGTTCAAATTCCGCCGAGGTCGACTTCGTCATTCATGCTATCGGGTTCTATAAAATAATTGTCAGCTAAGCGTTGGGGGGGGGGCACTTAGATCGACTTACCCCTCCTCTAAAATTGCTGGCCGCGTAGCAAACTTTGAAATCAATATTAAGACTATTTATATGTTATATTTTGCGTTATTAATATAGATCCGGTTATTAATCTACCTTGATAGTTATATTTTGTGGGATGATTCTGTTGTTAATTAGCGTTTTAGTAAAAATCTATTCGTTGTCTACGATCTGATGTTTGGCGATTTATTCTAGTTTTAGTTGCATTGCGAAATGCTGCGCACTTGTTCAACTTGTATATATAATATAATATTTAGTGTCATATAGTTATACGATTTCAAATTTGGAGTTGGTCCCAATATATAACACTGGCTGCATTCTGTTTGTTTGTAAGCCCTTACATTTTGTAGATTCAGTAGAATTTTAATCGTCCTGAACTTGTCATATATTATTAATCTTGCAGTCCTGACGGTAATTCCTATGCACTGTTTAGCAACTTTATTTTGGCATCATACTTACCTGTTTGAAATAGCAGCGAGGAAGAATATGCTACGTAGATATCAATTAGTCTAGAATTTATACATAGTGCACGCGTTCCATATAGAGACTAGGTAGCGTCTGTGCGTATTTTCATTGATCTAACTATGAGTAATATGTATTAGCTTATTGGAGTGTGCTGCCAGGAAGTGACTGATATTCTACAAAAATAAATGGAGTGATCTACGATAACTGAACCCGTAAAATATTAAATACTGTTTCTTGTAAGTGAAGTTTATAGATAAACTATAAACCATGCAAGTCTTCAAGTATTATCCTTGGATAAAGCGTGAAGCCCCAAAGTGCACCAAAATGCATTAAACAATCGTGGCATAAATACAGAACAAGAAGTGTGCGCATGTACACATCAGAAATCCACTGTATTATAACAAAAAATGTTTCTTTAATGTTTTCGTGGGTAAATGTATTCATCCTATAATATTTTCATTAATCAATACTCTTGTTATGAAAGGCTACACGTGTAACAATTCTTCCAGTCCATAAATCAGGTTATATTTGTTTGGCAATAGTTATGCTGTAGAAGATTGCTAATATGGACATAATTGTAATACACACATTCACTCAGATATGCAGTAACATACAACGTAGATTATATACATGTTTGTATGTACGTGTTTCTATGTACTACCCGTAAAATAATGCTTTACATTCCTTCTGTCAATGAGGCCTTTGGTACTATGCGAACTTTCCGCAATTCCGTATTTCAGTATTTTAAATTTGCTGTTTAGATTAGTCTTTGAATACGTAGTGCCCGATACCAAATTAATACCAACAGTTACTTGTTTATACAGAATATTATGTAAGGTGATTATAACTTTAAATATTCAAGCCAGGTTACCTAGGTTGATGAATTAAATTGCCAAACAAATATAACCTGCTTTATGGACAGGAAGAATCGTTACATGTGTAGTATTTCATAACGAAAGCGTTGGATAATGGAAATAATATAGGATGAATATCTTTACCTTGAAAACATTAAAGAACGAATTCTTTTACTAATACAAGTGGATTTCTGATGTGTACTCACGCATACTTTTTGTTCTGTATGTATGCTACGATTGTTTAATGCACTTTGGTGCTCTACTCTTGCCGCATTCGGTATCTTCATGTTTTATTATATATACACACTTTGAAAAACACGAAGAAATCGTCTTTAACACCGAAACATTAGTTGTTACTTCAATTATACTGTATATAAAAATATATCATTTTGATGATAATTTTGAGGTCACGTGCATGTTTTTGACTCTTAATTAAAATTTATTGTTTTAATCTAGGCAGACAGTGCACTTTTGTGTAATTTTATTTTATGTCAGAGTATTGCTAAAGAACTTTGATTCTAATTTCTATTTTAAACATAGTTATTCGT
The DNA here is from genome assembly GCF_001194135.2 of Octopus bimaculoides. Lineage (NCBI taxonomy): Eukaryota > Metazoa > Mollusca > Cephalopoda > Octopoda > Octopodidae > Octopus > Octopus bimaculoides. The sequence continues at coordinate 118,309,881 of NC_068981.1, read as the reverse complement.
GTTACTTTACTGTTTCGTTTACCTCATGTATGCTATAATGAGAAAACTTACAAAAAATAAGTTAATGTTGGAAAATTGTAATGTAATATAAGACTTCTCAGAATTTTCATACAAGCTATTGAAATATTAGAAATGGTGTTGTATAATTTGAGTAAGAAAGAAACTAATAGTTAGAGATAGATATATAGAAAATAAAAAAGAAAGGAAGAGTAATTTATAGAATTTACTCTTCCTAGTATTTCGATATTTTGGGGATGTCTTTTTTTTTCAGGCAATTATTTTTAGATAACCCACAAACAATGCAAAACTTAAGTATTATCCTTAAAAACATGTTCAAAATAGTTGTGCCGTAAAAGATTGCTAATATGAGGATAATTGGAATACAGAAACTCACACACATATACCACACATGGAAACACACGTGTGTATAAAAATCTATCTATCTATCTATCTATCTATCTATCTATCTATCTATCTATCTATCTATCTATCTATCTATATATATATATATATATATATATATATATATAT
>NC_068981.1:118305808-118308949 GCF_001194135.2 Octopus bimaculoides | reverse complement strand
ATATATTAAGATAAGTGCTTCTTTTTGTTTTAACTCTTATTTCTTGGAATACTGGTGCTGATTAATGCCCTCAGTCACTTTAGTATATATTTCTGCCTTTCAGTTGTAAAACTGCTAACAAGCCGCCACCCTCATTATTTATAATTTTCACTTTTACCATTTACTAAATCATCTTATGATTTCTACGATAATTTTATAACCTGGTGAGTTGAAATAATTTTATAAACAAGGCAAGCTGAGTTTAACCCAAGGCGCTACATGAGTAATAATATAAATGCGACGAGTAATGATATAAATGTGACGAGCAATAATATAAATGCGAAATCGTGATGAATTTGTTTCTACAACGGTGGCTGGAGGACAAAATTTCATAAAATATTTGACTAATTTTATCTTCATGTTTAGAAAGTCACAAAAATAGGGTTCAATCAAACAAACCGTTTTGATACAATTTTAATATTATTAAAAGAATGTAAAATGGCGAGCAAGTGGAATCGTCAGCACGCTGGGTATGCTTATTCGTCCGTCTATAGGTTCTGAGTTGAGATACCACTGACGTTGATTTTGAACTCCATCCTTTCGAGGAAAAAATTGTAGCCAAGAACAGCTGTACAAATTGGAACATGAAAGCGGTGTCCACTACTAGACGACATGAATGACTGTGAGTGCACAGTAAACCTTGCAGAATAGAAAAATCACTCAGACATCATCAACAACAGTGATATGAGACCGGACACTACTCTCATCTCACTTGTATGAACACAAGTGCTTCTGACTGAAACCACTGTGTCTCATGAAAAGAGAATAGAAAAAAACCACATCTACAAAACTGAAAATTATGGCAGCTTAGCCATCACATTGAGAAAATGTGGTTTACAAATATGAATCCTTGACATAGAGGTACGAGAGTTTTCGGGGATAAATAACCGTATGATTTCATAAAACAGCTCTGAATTTCTGCATGTAAAAGAACGAAAGCTCTTACGGCATGGCGGAAGCAGCTGAGAATTCTTACAACTGTACTTAATTACAGTGGAATAGGAGTTAATAAAAGAACGCATAATTTATCTATTTCTTTATTCACTGGGAAAAGATAGTACTAAGAATTCACAGATAAGATTGTCATGAGAAACCATCGCACTTATGTTTGGAATACATAGTAGAAAATAGCATAAACAAAGATAAATACTGTTGCCATATATATCTTTGTAGGTGTTAATATTATCAATACTCTTTAGTGAAGACTCTACAGTCATCTGGCGTTTTAAACTGAACTGCTGATCTGGTTATTACAACTCAGATGCCTTGATTCTGGCGTAACTCAACCGTCCAAGAGGACTGTGATGCTGACTGTTGCAGATTGGCTCCGTTAGAGCGTAAGGAGTTTAAGGGCGAAACAGTTTTATGCAGAAGCTTCCCTGAACCCTTTTTGCTCTTCAGCTTTCCCCAGGATTTCTTATTAGCTTTAGCTTTGATGGTATCTAATAGAATTATCTATTCTTATTGTCATTTCGTTTAACTCATAAGCGTTTAAGTTACGCAAATTACCTTGGGCCATAAATATTTTACTACTATTTTTTCATATGCTTAGATACCTTTATTGGTGATAGGACAACTTTATTGGTGATAGGAAAATCTTGTGCTGATGATGTCTATTAATGCAAAAACACGTGTCAATGCCAGTCTATGTGTATCCGGTGATTGAGACTGTCTTTCCATTAGTGGCATATAGATTTCCGAGAATGATCTTTATTCTTGTTGATTTGATGCCAATTGCCACAAAACATGTGTTCAGCGTCCTCTCGATGATAATTTCAGTATGTGAAGAATTTACTTTGTATAATACTTGATAAGATTTTAATAAACACACACACACACACACACACGCGTAGAAGCTACAAGTTTCATAGTACAACTCCTAGTGTGATCTGAAAGTAATGTTGGATACGAGTATTTTTATAGACATCGAATGATATTTTATATCTGTTATACAGAATGGTTATATGCAATACATCAAATATTTTTGCTTCCATCTTCTTAATATCATGATTTATTCTATGTTCAATATATGAAATGTCAGTCACCTGGTTTATACAGTATATTTCAGTCATTAATAAATACAAGTAAAGAACGAAAGACTTTTTACTCATGTAACCGTTTTTAGTTTTGGTCTGTATGGCTTGTGTCTTTAGACCTTTTCTTTCTTCTTTTCTTTTTATGTTGTGCTGTTTTTATCTTCCCTTTGTTTGCCTTCAATATATATCAATATTTTCTATTCCATCATTTGCTTCGATGCTGTTAGTGGAATATAGTCTTTAAGAGGCATTTGGACACGTTCTCGAAGCTGAAGATAACTAAATTCTTTCGTGTCACCAACCCCAGAAGACTGCTTCCTCTGACTAAGAGAGGAAAACAACATAGCAACGAGAAATTCACTTATTCATGTTTATGCATTTTAATTTCAGTTAAACTAGTTGATAATCGGCGTTTGTGGATATTGATATAACTAGGTCGATAGTAATCTCACTATATAAGCGCATAATTTGGTTCTTAATGAAATATTGAGCTAAATCTGGTATAAGCTGATTACAATAGGTTAACGGATATGCTCAATTTAGAAGCTTTGCTGTATAACATTTCTCTCTGAGAGACACAATCATAAACAACTGTTATGCCGTCCGTTCCCAATAGGCAGCTCAAATCTCGGATGTACAGTAATTATTGGGATCTGGTATGGTAAGGACGCTAATATGGCTGCCCTTTCTCCTACAGGGTAAGTAGGAAAATGATCTGCGACATTAATGTCCTTTTTCAGAAATTTTATGAACCAAAACTGAAATTATTAACATGAAAGTAGAATTTACATTCGATTCTGTTCCTATTATATATTATGTTCATTAAAATCAATCACTTTCCCATACCGCTTCATACTCGGTCATACAAGCACACTACCCGCTCCTTCGCATGTCTTCATTTAAACATGTACATCTTTAAACTGCATCCGTAAATTCGTACATATAAGGCGTACGCATTTTGAAGCAAATAGAACAATGCGTAATGATATTTACACGTGCATTATATTCAAAACTTCATTTATGGTTTCAGACATACACATACTCAGTTGGATATATATATATATAT
>NC_068981.1:118296999-118304639 GCF_001194135.2 Octopus bimaculoides | reverse complement strand
GTTGGTCTTCTTGAAGCTGGGTGATCATGGTTTGAATTTTGGGGAAAAGCCGAGTCGGTTTAGGATCTGCTACAGCCTTTTTCTGCTCATAGTGTCGAACGCTGTTGTTAGATGGACAAATGTTGCTTAAAGTTCTGTTTTCCTCCCGGCACTTTTCTTGGAGCTGCCTGAGAACGAAAACCATATCTGTTGTGCCCCTGTTGGCTCTGAAACCACATAGGTTCTCTTGTAGATGATTTTCGGCGATGGAGAGAACAATCCTGTTGAGGAGTAAACTCCCTAGAACTTTTTCTGCACTAGAAAGCAGTGTGATCCGCCGGTAGTTTGAGCTGTCTGACATTTCCCCTTTGTTTTTGTACAGTGTGATGATGACAGCATCGCAGAGATCTCGTAGCAGCTTGCTCCGTTCCCAGCATGCAACAAAGAGCACGTGGAGTTTAGTATGTAAGACAGAATCCCAATGCTTCCATATCTCTGGTGGTATGGTGGTATGCCATCGACTCCTGTTCCCTTTCTACTCTTCAACCAGCCAATGGCAACTGTAGTCTCTTCTAGTGATGGAGACTCATCGGGTTCCATTCTGACTAGTAATTGCTTGATGGGGAGGATTGCATTTTCCTGGACAACTCAGTTTGCTCTGAAGAGAGACTAAATGTATTCCGACCAGTGGTTGAGGATGGATGCTTGTCTGCGAGAAGCGCCTGGCCGTCTGAGCTGCGCAGGAGACTATGGACTTGATGTGTTGGGCAGTAAAATGCCTTGAGAGTTTCGTAGAAGGTTAGTCCACCACTCGCACTGGACTTCACGGAGTTTGTGCTGCAGGCTTGGTGAAAGGCCGCTTTCTTCTCGGGTCAGCATGGTTGTGCCAGGTGTAATTGGTGGGGAGAACTTTCCTTCTTTACCAATTCTTGGATTAGTACATCCTTGTTATGTTCCTTCGTAAACCCATGGATTTCTGCAGAGGTCTGTAGGCTGGCGGTTTTCAGTTGTTTCTACAGGATTTCTGGAGAGGGATCTGAGGGGGCAATTGGATTAATCAAGCTTTCCCTGTACGCCTGGCTGGAAGTTTACTTTCCCTTCGTTTAGCTGCAGACCGCTAGGCTTGATTTTCTTGTTGGCCGATCCTCTCTTTTTGGGTTTGGGCTTGAATGGGGTTTGAGTTTGCAAAAGACTATCGATGGTCATTATGGTATTCTGCGCTAGACATCACTCTGGTTTGCGTAACGTCATACTGGTGCACTAGAACGTAGTCAGGGAACTACCAGTGATTTGACCGGGGATGCATCCAAGTTGTTTTCAGACGCTCTTTGCTGGAAAATGGTAATGGTGATGACGAGCTGATTTTCAATGCAAAACGCATGCAACAGGCGCCCATCGTCGTTGCAGTTCCCAACCACATGATTTCTGAGGAGTCCTATCCAGGTTTCCGAATCTCGACCCACTCTGGCGTTGAAATTTCCTAGGATTATGACATTATAATCGACGGGAGTTCCCTGATAGATTCTGCACAGGTCTGAGTAGAACTTGTCCTTCTCTGCTGGGTCTGCTTGGAGAGTCGGGGAGTAAACAGTAAAGATCGTGACATGCTGCTTGTTTTTCAGAGGGAGGCACATGAAAATAATGCGGTCAAAGTGGCCTTCTGGTAGGGTTTCCAGCTTGGGTGCGATTGAATTCTTTATCATGAAGCCGAAACCTGAAAGAGTCATTCTGATGGGAATTTGCCTGACCAATATATAGGGTGTATTCGGCACCATGCTCTTTCAGGATGCCTTCGTTTGGGAACCGGACATCGCTAAGGACTGCAATTAGTGTACATTTTACTGATGATTGTATGATTGGCTTTAATTCCATTATATGGATTTATTTCACTTCCCGAAACATTAAATGACTAAATCCATGCAGAAATGTGTATCTCGTTGTGTTATGTTTGGAATTTCTGTGCATCGCTTCCTTCAATGACTGTTGGTATTCATCTTAAAACTCACTTTTCTTCACCTTTACAGAATAATTTTCTACATAGTTTTAGAATCTTAAATTTGTAAGAAGCATGAAATTATGAAATCCAAACCAAGCATCAGCCGTGTACTTAAAGAAAAGATCATGAGTTGTACATTCCAATTTGTATACACTGATTGCTTCTAGCTATGCGCGATATGTTAATTGCATTGATTGTCCTTAATTATGGAGGAAAAATTTAATATATCTGTTTACTGTGTAATGGTAGAATTGCTTCTTGAAAGCAATTGTCATACAACTCCATAGTCGATTACATGTACTCAAGTACTATTTTATGAATTCAGATAGGATTAATGTTGCCGGCGGTGGGATTTCTTGTTCCTAGTTATTCTATAACAGCAAGAGTAACTTTTACTCGCACTCCTAGAATTCCTCCCCTTTATGAAGCATCGTTGATACACATTTTAATATTTTACTATTTCCTTGATTTGGATTCTGACATTATATGGCATATCACAGAATTTGTGTTTAACATTACTGAGGCAGGCAGTAGATTGGCAGAATTACTAGAGCGTAAGGAAAAAAATGTTTTGCTCTATTTAGTTACACTTTGGCATAAAATATCGTATCAGGTTACTGTCATGTACGACCTGAGATAAATTCCCACCGAGGTCAACATTGCTTTTCATCCTTTCAGGATCGATTAAATATAGCACATGTCAAAATCTATGCTCCATATAATCCACCCTACTCCAACACTAAAAATGAATCCTTGTGTTTATATCAAAAATCAATATCATTATGATTACATCTAGTCGCTTTGCCATAGCTATATGGTCAAGCAATTTGTCAGATATATCCAAATGGATTTTAAAACAAGCCACTCTTTATACCTGATTATCTATCGTTTTAATCTATTATTATTATTATTATTATTATTATTATTATTATTATTATTATTATTATTATTATTATTATTATTATCATCATCATTAATGTCACTATGTGTCTATCTTGGCAGAGTTCCAGAGGTTACAATTTAGAATAAGCTCTACAAACATGGAAAATCACGATCAACTGGATTTATCCAAAAATCAGAGAGTGAGGGAGACCAATCATTTTGCTTGCATTCACTTAGTGTTACGGTTGATTTGTGGAATTACACGAAATACAAATCTTTCCATGTAAGACGGATCTGGATGTAAAGCATATCTTTGTGTAGATCCTGGCACTTCTTTAATTATCGCTCTCATGATTCTTGCGAAAGAGATAGTATGAGGCATGTAAGGTTCAGTATGGGGCTTTTTCACTTCAAGTATATCTTCAAGATTTTTTTTGAAATGTCCTTTGGCAGGGATAATGTGAAATTAGATTCGATTATACTTTCTCATCTCTTAAAACAATTATAAGTATTATTAATGTTGCATGGCTATATAGTCTGACACTGGGCTGAAGACAGAGTATGTAATTTGAAAGTGACGTTTGGTCATGATTCTAGGGCGCCTTCATGCCGCTGAATCTCTGTTACATCACTTTATGGATCGTTATATTACATTTTTATATATTTATCTATTTTAAATGCTTATGATCTATTCTGTTTGTATGTGGGTGTTTGGTGGTGTATCTTTTAGTAAAAGTATGTGAATATGTAACAAATATGTGCACGAAGTCATAATATACATACATACAACATACGTACGGCATACACACATTCTTACAAATAGATGCGCAGGCGTGGATGTATATTAAGCTGCTTGCTTCCCAGTCACATGTTCCCGGGTTCATTCCCACTGCATAGAACCTTCAGCAAAAGTGTCTTTTACTATAGCCTCGAGCCAACCAAAGCCTTGTAAGTGAATTTGGTAGACGGAAATTGAAAGAAGCCCGTCGTATATACATGTATATATCTATGTGTGTGTGACTTCGTGTCTGTGTTTGACCCCAACCCGCTTGACAATCGGTGTTGGTGTGTTTAAGTTTCCGTAACATAGCGGTTCGGTCATGCTTTTAAAAAATAAGTCCTGGGGTGGATTTGCTCGACTAAAGCCTTTAAAGGTGGTGTCCCAGGATGGCCGCAGTCAAATAGCTGAAACAAGATGAAAGATACCTGTCTGTGTGTGTGTATATGTATGTGTGTGTATGTGTGTGTCTGTGTGTGGTTTGATACGAATATATGTTTCTGTCGACACGCATGTTTAATTGTATGTGTGTGTGTGTGTGTGTGTGTGTGTCTGTGAAAGATATACATATATATATATGTATATATATATATATAGAGAGAGAGAGAGAGAGCGTGTGTAGGAACGATGTCTATACATCTATATAGGATTTTGTTCTCCTTTATATACAATTTTCTATTTCTGATTATGTTTGTCTACTATATTGTTTAATAATGTTCATCACCAACATCATCATCGTCATCATCATCATAATCATCACCACCAGAATCCTATGCCAGCATTACTTATGCCTATTGTTTACCTACTTTAAGCATATATTATATTTACATCAAAACATAAAGCCACTCATATTTTGTTATTATACGAATAGACGCAGATTATGTCAGATTAAGAGTAGATTACTCTCGGTATCTTTTATCAAGATGAGGCGGCGTAAGTAAAACCTTTCGTAGAAGCACTGTTTTTATTGTTTATTATCGACATGATTGTCATCGTCCTCATTGCTATTTGTGGCTGCTGCTAATGTCAAAGGAATATACACGAGCGCAACATCCTTTTCTCCTCCACAACATATGACATTATGCCGGATTAGCTGTTTTGCAATATTCAACTCGGAATTAAGATTTCTGCTTTCATATCAGCTGGGATTGACTTAAGTTATTTCCCTTCCAGGATCAATACAGCGGGTAACACACCTAACAATATAGTCGATAAGATCTCGGTGAACAAGATCTAAACTTGGTTTCGATTTCTATTATATCAATAATGCGACTAGAAAAGCAGTACCGGCTCATCTATGAGTTACTGTCAGGTATACAGTCTATTAACAGATACATACATTTGAGCCTTAACAGAGCAGATGTCTGATGAAAGGCGTTTCTTTCAACTGCATATCGATGGCTAAATTGTCTAATGAGTTTTTCTTTTTTAAGACAGAAAGGAGCGGCTCAGAAATGATGCATACAACATACAGATGTTGAATCAATTTACAATTTCTTTTGAAAAGGAATAATTACTAAAAGTCATATAGTTCTCATCTCACAACGTTTATTATTGAATGTCCAACCATTGTCGATCTGCGAAGTTTCAACAATACATTAGGTTAGATACAACGAACTATGCACTTTGGTTATGCAATATATTGCGTTGTACTGCAACAGACGGAAAGCATCAAATAATCAAATTATTGGATACATTACCTCTTCATGTCTGACTATTTATGTTTCGGAGTTCAATGCTGAACAAAATTGATTTATATGTTATTCTTTTGGGTTAGTTAAAATAAGTAACAAAAAACACTTTGAGATAATGCCAAGCTAACACCACAGTGTATTTATTCCAGAAGCAGAATGGTTTCTGTTTAATGGATAGGTAATCATTAGTTATATATAATTACTTCTAGCATAGGTACAAAGCGATCCAGGTGTAGGAGGTTAGTATGCTCCGAGTAGTCCGCAGTATGTATAAAAAAGAAATAATCGCAGTTTATTGGCGTTGAAATTTGTAGGTTTTTGCCATATGGGAGTTCGATAAGGTGAAAAAAGTTATTTTATATTTCACTGTTAGCATCTAGGGTGGATATGAATGCGAATAAAAATCCAAATTGAGGGAATGGAGTAGGTGAAATCCAGGCTACATGTGTTTCCTAGCTAGCTCAACCTCGGAAGTAACAATTACTCCATCAACGAGGGGTACTTCACTAATAGAAGATACCTTAGATACATCAAACCGAAGATACCTTAGCTAAAAGAAGGCTACATTGTCGTCAAGAGATCCGGAGTGAACTCACAGGAGATGTAACTTAAAATGAGTGGTAAAGCCGGAAAAACGGAGTGAAAAAGCAAAATAGAAAAACATATTTGAAGAAATGAAACATGGGAATGGGCAACTGTCTTAAGTTGTTAAGAATAAAGAAAAGGGGAGAGGGAAGAGGGAGAAGAGCGGGAAGAGGAGGAAGAGGCGTTAGTTTTGAAGATACTGAAGCTGACTAGTGGAAGCTGACTAGGGGTACGGGGTCTGTAGGTAAAAGAGTGAGCTAGTAATGGTCCAGAGAATACTATAATTTATTAACGGGTAGATGTAATTTGAAGGCGGGGGCAGGATGTTTATAATAAGTTATCAAGAAAATGTATATTAGGAAAATACTGACATGATTATCAAACCTATGCTTACGGTGTAATCTCAAGTAAAAGTAAAGAATTACCGTAGGGTGCTTAAGAAAACTCACTCACAGAAATTAATACCGACAATCCCACCTACGGTCTACAATGGGGCAGGTCTAAGTCCAGCAGTCTCTACAATTGGTCAGTTACAATTTGAAAAAAGTTCTGGAGAAGTCAATGAATAGGTGGTGTGGGGCCGTTTATGCCCTTCAGTATCCTAACGTTATAACATGCATGAGGGAAGAGTAAAGGAATCCACGGATTGTGGTTGAGGAGAGGCAACTGGTACTGGTAATTCAGCGATTCAATTAAAGCTACTAGGAAATGAAATTAAGCTGAAGCTCGTATATAGCCAATTGTAGTAATAATTAGATATATACAGGTACGCAAGATAACTCCATCTGATAGGTACTTTACAATGCACAAATAATAGACTCGCCCCATTGTGGACCGTATGTGGGATTCTCGGTATTAATTTCTGTGAGTAAATTTTCTTAAGCACCATGCGGTAATTCATTATTTACATTATTTACATTTGACGGATATTTATCCTCATCCTGTTTGTTGTTAACAGAACGTTTCGGCTGGTATACCCTCCGGCCTTCATCAGGTGTCCTCAAGAAATTTAGAACCTGGATTCTCAAATTCGAAATTTCCCCAAGACACCTCATAAAAGCTTGAGGGTATACCAGCCGAAACGTTGTGTTAACAAAAAACAAAATGAGGACAAATATCCTTCAAATGTAAATAATGTAAATAATGTACATAATTCCTCATCTCTTAAATATAGAACCCCACGGTAATTGTTTAGGTACCGCCCTTTGATAATCATGTCAGTATTTTCCATATATACATTTTCTTGATAACTTCTTATTATAAACATCCTGTCCCCGCCTTCAAATTACATCTACCTGTTAATAAATTATAGTATTTCCTGGACCATTACTAGCTCACTCTTTTACCTACGGACCCCGTTGTCCCTAGATGGTAACTTATATGCTTTTAACATATTGGGCTTCTAGACTTTTTGTCTAGGCCATGTGTTCTTTCCCATTCCTTCTTCCCTTTGTTCATATTGAATGCTCTTGTTTTTTACTCTGATGAAGCTCTGTTGTCTTAATTCGAATGCCCTTTCAAGATGATGAACTTTATTCTCGCATTTATTTAGAGACACCATTTTGGTAACCGATCGGAAACGGCTGTAAGATATGTAAGATAGGTGTAGGAGGTTAGAATGCATCAAGTAGACCGTAGCTATTTGTAGACACAGATTATGTCAGATTAAGAGTAGATTACTCTCGATATATACTTATTTGCATGCATATATATATATATATATATA
>NC_068981.1:118290332-118296828 GCF_001194135.2 Octopus bimaculoides | reverse complement strand
TATATATATGTATATATATATATATATTCATATATGAGGGGGGAATGTGGTAGAGTGTATGCATGTTTTTATGTAAGTATAGATATAATATTTGAGTGGATGAGATTTTAAAGGGGAATGTTTGTTACCATTTTAAAGTCTCAGATCTTTGGAAGATATGGATTTTCGCAGACTGGTGTTTAATCTCGTATCATATAAAATAAATAAAACGATGAAATAAAATTGATGCAGTATATCTTAAGAACATATTTCAATCAAATCTTTGTATATATTAGTAAGACACTATCAGTAAATGTCAAAATTGCATGTTGTTTTCTTCATTTTACTCAACGATTTCATGGCGAGATTTTAAGTAAACGGAACGGCGAAGTGAACTAATTTCTATTGTAATTTAATTATGTCGCTATCCTAGGGAACCACTTAGGTTGAAATCGTTGCTAAACCCCTGTTGAGTGATTAGCATGATTTTCATTCTAATCTATTTACTTTTCCTGATTGGTCTCTTTGATTCTATTTCAACATTTGTTGATACATGTCGATGGCCTACATTACAGACATATATTTGGTTTTGCTTTCAATAACACGGGTGATTCAATAATTAATTAAATAGTAAATCAAGCTAATTAATTATAGTGTCATAATTTAGAACAATCAGCTACGATCTGTGAGAATAAGATGCTATAATTCTTGTAAATAATAATTAATTAATTCCACTGTCAAGAAACCAAACTATATTCAGGATGAGCTCTCGGTAATTGTAATTGGCACAATCGCCATGGCATCTATAGTATTGTCTTCTAAAGGATGAAAGATCGTATGAAATTCCAACAAACCGGCGTTCTTTGAACGAATTTCTTTGCATTATTTGTTCGGCACCAACTTACGTTAAATCATTTCTCATGCACAGTTTCCAGCGATTGATCCAGTAGAAGACTGTGACCACTGGAAATCTCTTCCCCACAAAATAAACAACTGCGTGTGCGTGCGCGAGCACGCGCTCACGTGTGTATTTTTATTAGGTAAAACAATGAAACTTCCTAATCAAACTCGTTATTCTTGAATGTCTAGATGCTTTTGTGCATTCAGTATATGGTATACGTTGCCTTTGTTCTTTCTCTTTGTCTTGCCCTTCGTTCGTTCTCATTTTCTTTTCTTTCTGTCGCTCTCTCACTCGCCCTCTTTCTCCTCTACCTGCTGCTGATACGTGACCCGTGGCCATCCTTTCTTTCTTTTTCTCCCTTCTTTACACCGGTCGCGTAGCTGATCGGTCCTAAATTCAATATGTCCCACTGTTACACGCCTTGCTTTTTCAAATCTTCCTAATCCTATAGGATTGCCCTTTCAGCGTTACCCACCATTCGTGTTTTTTTTCGGCCCTGAGGCTGTATTCTGTTTGTTTCTTATTCATTGTGTCTTTGTCCTTCGTCCATCGTCTACAATTACATTTATTCATTTTTGTATGTCTACTGTTGTATCGCTTGTCTTCCATATATCTTTTGCTCTCGGTCCTATATTCTCCACAAATTTCGCGGACACCGCCAACATGGGAAGCATCTCAGTTTTATCATTAATGGTGCGAATCTGAGTAATACCGATAGTTGATAATTGATTAAGAATTATAGACCTTCTATGTCTGTCTTCCGTCCGTTTCGTGCACTCCGTATACATTATACGTTGTTTACTTTTCTTTTGTGTATTTATTATATTTTTATTCATATCATATTAGGGGAGAAAGCAAAAACCAAGGCAGAACAACTATCTCAAGTCATTTAGAACAATTCAATTAGGGTAAGGTGAATTCGAAGTCTTACGGCCGTTTCTTGGATAACCCAAGTGGTAAATTAGTATATTCACGCACTGGGTTTTCTATCATCAGAGATAAGGTTTGAAAGTTCTAGGCAGGGAAATTTCACAATTCACAAGAAATAAAGTAGAAAAATAAAAGAATAGGTAGAAGAATAAAGAGTAAATGTAGTTAGAATACAGACGGGAGAATAATGTTCACAACTTATCTTTTTTCCACAGGGCATGAATGTTGGTCAGTACTTCTACGAAGGTACAAGTCCTTAGTTAAAATCTCAGGTAAATTCAGGCGGTATTTTTGGCAGTATTTTGAATAACGTATTCATATTGAAGCGATAGAAAGTATGTATATGTGTATATAGAGCAAGAAAGTAAGATAGACATAAATGGGTTTGTGAATGGGTGTATGTGGGATAGAGAAGAGAAACGTGAAAGAGAATGAGAGAAAGAGAGGGAGGAGCCAGGAATAAAATAGTTAGTGGTAAAAAGGTAAAATAAGAATAAAAATAAAAACAAAAATAACAGTAAAGGTAAGGATAAAGGATAGCGATATGTCACTATTCTATCGGGGTGACAGGACAAACATTAAAGTTCCAGCAAAGTGTGGGTGGAGGTCCACTCTAGGTAAGGTCACAGAAGACAATAATTTAGTGGTTAGGACAATAATTTAGTGGTTAGGACAATAATTTAGTGGTTAGGACAATAATTTAATGGTTAGATCCCGCCTCAGCTGTGAACTTAGACCCTAATGAACGACCAACTATAGCGCTTACTCAGCGTACCTATTCGTTTAGATCACCAGTGATCTAAACCATCCCGTGTAGTATTTAGTAATTTTTAGTCATTAATATATTTTCTTTGTCTCGTGTTTACAATGGGAAATAAATAGTGATGTCTTGCCACCTATATGCAAGGTGTAGTTGGATTTGACATTTCTGAAGTAGGCATTTGAGAAGAACAGTGAAACATTGAGATTATGTGGCTGCTACACGCAATGAGAATGTTAGCCATGTGGTGTGCATAAAGTTCGTGAATTTTCTTTCTGTTCAATATGTGTTTGTAAGAAATGTATGATTTACAGTGTAAAAGGAATTTTACTCCACTTTTTATTATGAATAATAGTAATGTATATTAGCGGTTTCAACATATTATTCTCTTTAAATTTTGTTGCCAGCTTGTTCTATGTTCTTGGATATTTTTGGTGGACAGTCTTCAAATAACCAACGAATACAAATTAGTTTATAACGACCATTTATTGCATTTCAGAAAGGTGTCTTAAATTTATTCTCATATACCGGAACAGCTTATTACAAACAAGTGAGCAGTTAAATGCATCATGTCTGAGCTGTTACAAGAACTGTTAAGTACAATAAAATGCGTATGAGATGCAAATAGGCTAAACAGAAAAGCAGTACATAACAAACATTTGCATCTAACATAATTCTTCAGTCATTATTTGAGATATATGAAATATAATATGGGAGAAACATAAAGTTCAGGAAATATTCAGATGTAAATTATACCCTGTATACACAAGAAACTCTCTCGCTTTAGTCATTCCGTCTCTGAATGAAATTGTAACGTTGAATGAATATTATTGCTCCTTTATTAGACCTACTTTGGAAATTTGTACAGTATCGTGTTCTATAAGAAATAGCATTGGATAATATTGTGAGGATGTTTTATTACTAAATAGGATTTATATCTAAATAAATAATCATGACATTATTACTTAGATGAATAGGTCATCGATAATGCATTTTATATTTCTCATCGTATGTATTTAATATATATGTCGAGCAAGAGATTGTTTTACTTCGCAAATAAGGTCGTCCATTGGAATGTCCACTATATAAACTAGTTAGTTATATATACATGTATGTATGTATATATGTACGTATGTATGTATGTATGTATGTATTTCATTATTCAGTTGATTTCAAGATTTCTTGCCAATAGAGAAAGAACCAGTTTCTAACCTAGATCCAAGACTCCTTCATTGGAATTTCAACATCAACAACAGGGTATGTATTTATGTATGTATGTATGTGCAGATTTGTATGTTTTACGTATGTATGCTCATCCATATAGTTGCATATCTAGACATGCTCATATATATCCATCCAGTGATGGATTGGATCTGTAGTCTTCGAATTAGCTTTCTCCTTTCTGGTTTTGAGAAACCTAATTTCTCAACATTGGCATTTGGGCAGTGTGTTACACATCCCAGGGCCCCAATAATTACAGGTATAAACCTGAACTTGTAATCTGGATAGAGTAACTGCAGATTTATCAATAGTTAAGCATAGGTTTTCTTTCTTTCACTGATCTTCAGCTTTATGTTAACATCCGCTGGGCAGTTTCCACAGTTTTTCTTCTCTACTTCTCTATCACAAATCATTGTATCAGGTCTGTTGTGCTTACATTTTATTGAGGTCTTCAATGGGACATTCCAGCTGTATTCCTTATTATTATGAGTGGCTATCGCTTCTACCATATCGTAGGTTTTACCGTGATGACATTTTCGGAGAACTGCTTATGCTGTGGGTGATATCTTCAATGTGAACTCCACAAAGTTTGAATCGGTTGTCACACTTTACGGCTTTACTTGCATCTCTATTCCTTTTGAGCATCAGGTACTTGGCTGATATTTCCTGTAGCTGGATTGCAAACGCATACCCTTCAAAGTGGGAAGTAGTAATCAAGCTATTCGTTCATGATAAACCGCTTTGATGATCTATATTACTATCATTACGGAGCTTTCTACTAACATATCCATGTATAGTCTTCTGCTCATATAGGCTCATCCTTTCATCTGATAATACGTTGTGGTAGACTCGTGCGACTTCTTTGGGCATGTATTCTAGGTTATCAGACAAAGAGTGTTGCTTAATGAGCTGTCTTCAAAATCTTATGATGTTATCAGCCTCATGCATGCAAACGTGGTCAAGGGATGCACTTTGACATAAGTGTGTTCTGCCTTGTTTTAGGTTTAGGTAGGGGCGGTCTACGTTCCTGTTTATGTGGAAATTATGTGTGCTTGTTAGTATTTTTCGGGTTTTCAGATCAATGGCTCGGATCTAAATGTTGGTAGAGTACTGGCACTGCAAACGCATTGTAGGCCATTGCTTTATTGAATGCAGAGAGTTCTGAGGTTCAAATGTTCTTTATTCGGCTGTAATATTCTTTAGTGACACGTGTTTTGTAACAGGTGATATTGTAAGATATATTTTCATCCACCCCTAGATACCAGTAACATTCCTCGTCTGATACAGGGGAAGCCGTCAAATCATTGATGGAGATGTTACTAGTCTGGTTTATAGTTTTCCCCCTTTTCACAACCATATAACAACACTTATCCTGACCAAACTCCAATCCTACATCCTTTGAGAATACTGTAACTAGGTCAAGGACCTTTTTCATCTCATGCATATTCTTTGCATAAAGAAACAGTGTGTAATTTTGGTATTTCTCTTTCCTGGTGAACCAATGAGATATCCTTCAGACTTCCTTAACATGAATGTCAAGGGCATTACAGAAAGTATAAACAACATCACAGAGAGGCTGTCTCCTTTTAATATGCCTTTGCGACACTGTATTCTATCGGTGATAATACATTCACTCTTTGTGTTTAATTTCAAGATGGTGACCCACGATGAAGGCAAGTCAGCTGTGGCTTTGATTATTCTCACTGGAATTTTAGCAAGATGAAGGGCTTCTAGCATCCATGAGTGGGGAACAGAGTCAAAGGCTTCCTTGTACCCTGGCCACATTGAAACTAGGTTCTTCCTATGCTCTCGCACCTCTGAGATCACAGTTTTGTTGGTTAACAACTGATCGGCACATCCCCAGACTCCCTTCTTCACAGCTGATTGATCTGCTGTGATAATGTTATTGGTTTCACAATGGTCCTGGAGGAAAAGGTTTAAACATGCTTTATATATCTTATACATCAACTTCTGGCATGCAATTGGCCGGTAGTTTTTTTTGCCATGTGGGTGGTTCAGCATTTGAGGATCAATTTTGTCTCTGCCAGAGCTAACCAGTTCGGTATGCTACTGTTCCCAATAAAATGTTGCTGGTACACATTGATAAGATATGGTCAGTAGAATGTTAGCTTCTTGTACTAATATCCAACAATCGAGTCTTTTCCAGGTGCTTTTCCATCCTGGAGTTTCTGGATCACAGTTGCAAGAGTTTCACCAACAATGTTGTATGTCTTGCAGGAGCAATAACTTTTTCGGACTTCTTCCAGCCGCAGAGCATCTTGGTTAAATTCCTTCTCTTCACTCCAGATTTTCTTCCAGGAGGTGTCTATGTCTTTTCGTGAAGGAGCTTCCGTGATGTTTAATGTTTCTCCTCTCATGTCTCTGTATACTGCTGCTTGGTTCCGGTTAGATTTTTCTATTTATCTGTTTATTGTTCTTTTCTCGGTTATTCTCTTCTGATGTCGGAGTTTTTCACTGACAGCTTTTAGCTCCTGCTTGAGTCTAATCAGTTTGCAAGTGAGTGTCCTCTTTTTGCTGTCTCCAAACACCATTTCTATCTCCTTCTTTAATTTCTGTTGGTGGTACCTATAATAATTTACTTGTTTGCACGCAATAATCATCATTACATGACTGATAGTCTTCCGTAAACCAGTTATGTTTTTCTCTGTCTTCAAAACCCATGATGGTACTTTCTTTGTTATTTT
>NC_068981.1:118286203-118290169 GCF_001194135.2 Octopus bimaculoides | reverse complement strand
TACTACTACTACTACTACTACTACTACTACTACTACTACTACTACTACTACTACTACTACTACTACAATAATCGTTGCGGTTTTGCCTGCTATTTACCATAATCGCAGTAGGGGGACAGTGGTCAGTTACTTGAGCCAGCAATGTAGTTTGGCTGGCAGGCACTATGGAATCTGTTTGAATGTCGCTAGCTGCGAAACCACGTAGGGGTCTTATATCATTCACGTTTTCGTTTTTGTTTATAGAGTTGGGAAGAAGGTTAATTTTCGATTTTTTAATAAAGTTACAGTTACTAACCTTCTTTCTATGTTCTACAAATGTTGCTTCTTGGCGTATTTGCTTCGCAGTAAAATGATTTAATTCTGGATGCAGATCGTCCCCATATGATTTCAATCGATTCATGCAGCCAACAGCGGGGTTTTGTTTCGCTTTTTTTGTAGCAGTTAAATAGATCGTTATTCAATTCATAACTCCTAGAGAAATGAGCTTTGTAGTTACGGTTTCTTCTATAACTACTGCTAGAAAGACTTTTTTTTACCTGTTCAGCGGTTGTTTTCGTTCTGTTCCTTGATTATGTTGTTGCTGATGATGTGTCCAGCCATGTTGTTTGTAGTAACTGTCCTCATGCTAAATTCAAGTTTCAATCGAAAATCACCACTATCGTGAATAAAAGGCTCCCTTCGTTAATTCATCTGGAGATTAACAAGTTATTTAACAAGGCTGATAGTTGTAGATCCAAAGTTGGAGATAGTATTCATCGTATTTTCGGTAAATAGTTCCCCACGCCAAATGCGCAACTTGTCCCTTCGAATGTTTCGTGTATGTATGTACGTATGTATGTATGTATGTATGTATGTATGTATGTATGTATGTATGTATGCATGCATGCATGTATGTATGTATGTTTGTATGTATGCATGTAAATATGTTGTGAACATATTTTTAATGAAGGTAATATCCTCAGTGTTAATTCAATGGAATTTGTATCGGTTGTTTCAGCTAATAGATTTACCTATATTCCTATTTCATTTGAGGATTAGATATTTTAATGCTATTACTGTGACGATTGAAAAGCCATCCCTTCAGTCAGAACTAATGTATTGGTCATATATCTTAGTTTACTTTTCCTTGAGTGTATATACTTGATCACCAGCCAGGGAATATTTTCCGAAAAGGACTCTTTCAACTTAGATGACATTATTTCTCATACATTTATGCTAGATGCCGTTTGGTTAGTAGAAGTCCTCGAAAGACATTACATTCAAAAGGCAGTTTGAACTGATTCTAAAATCTTGTTTCCTTGTTTTCCTTTCAGGTAAAGATTGATTTTATTGCTGTTAAATTGGAAACTTTTAGTGTGATCTAACATTTTTCATGGATTAACATCAAAAGCCTGGAACTCATCTAACATATATTTTGTGAGAATACAGGTAGAGCAATCATTGTGGAATACCCATATATATGAAGAGCGATCTGAAGAACATATTTTTTTTCTGAGTGCTCTATTACCTGCTTACATTTCTCTTATAATTTCTGTCAGAAGATATATTTTTATCTGTCCTTATATGTTAATAACAATCCTCATCAGATATCAGAGAAATACTCATACTAAGCCATTGATAAAAGTGTCAGTTGAATGGCTTGTAGTTTTCCTCTATTACAATAAGAATGCACAAATATTT
Source organism: Octopus bimaculoides (assembly GCF_001194135.2). NCBI lineage: Eukaryota > Metazoa > Mollusca > Cephalopoda > Octopoda > Octopodidae > Octopus > Octopus bimaculoides. Next base: position 118,288,489 of record NC_068981.1, on the reverse strand, counting down.
CTTTAGCCTGTACAATCTCGATATCCTTTGACCTATCCACAATATACCAAAGCTCCTCTTCGCGCACCAGTCATAATTCTAGTGTACACATTTAGGTCGTTCACAAACTAGTCATGTCTTAGTTGTATGTTTCCAGTTCCTCGTGTTTCTCGGTCTTAAAAATACCCTTATAATACAAGTCTCTGATATCCAAGGGGCTAAAAAGTGTTAGCAGGTACTTAAGAGTCATGACATGGATGCAGCTTGGCTACCTAAGAGCCTATAAAGTGAGGGCCGAAACATTTCTTTGAAGAGGGTTCTTCTCTCAAGATCTACTGTTCAAACTCTCTTGAGAGCTTCTTACTACTACCAGTGACACCATAACAACTTTTTGTATTTAAGTTGGTGATGGTGGCCGAAGCTAAATTGCCTACGTCACTGATTATGTTATCTGGAGCATTCACGGTTTCTGCAGTGAATGTATTCTTGTAATCAAGCCACATAGTAACTATGCTCTATCCATGCTGCCTCACGTATGACATCAAGTTTTTGTTTATTAGCTATTGCTGAGTACATCCTGAAAATACTTTCTTCCCTGCTCACCAAGGTGTAATCTTGTTTCTAACACAATCATAGTGGACGAATAGGTTAAGTTTTGTATTTATCTTATATATTAAATTCTGACACTTTTTTCATGTCTTGTACTAGATTTGTTTTTGCCAACAACAAAACTGGAATATATATATATTCTTATTGAGATCTTGCTTGACACAAGATGAGTTTGATGCTATCGATTGGCAGTCATATATTTTTTTATCAGTATCCACTAATCGAATCTTTTCCGATATTATTCCACTATCTTAAATCTATCACTTTATTGGTTCAGTATGCGTTTTGTGTAATACAAGAACAATAAATCTTCGGATATTCTGCTAGACACGCTTCATCCTGGATAAACTCCATTTTCTCCTTGCAGGATTTTCATACGAAGGAGTCAATGTGCTTTGAAAAATCCTGGTTTCCATTGAATTTCTTTTACGTACTCTGACTTCCTACATATCTCTTGCGATTCATTTATTTTCATGTGTTCTATTAGCTTCAACCGTGTCTATTCTGTTTTTCAGTCTCGTAGAGGGTGTGGATAATTGTTTGTATGTGAGAAGCCGTCTGTAGGTGGACAATGATATATTTTACTCTAATCCAAATCCATGATGGTATTTATTATTATTTGATTGCATTTAGTATTGCAAATAAGTACTGCACTTCTGTTGACGCCTGCACAGACAAAATGAATGGCTTTTGCAATCAAATCATCTTCCGATATTCTCCCACTGCAATTTAAGTATGGTTTAGTCTGGTTTTTCTGTCTGTGTATATTTAACTTTCGTTTTCACTCTGAATCTCTCTTTCATTTTCTCTATACATGCTTATATATATATATGTATAACTAAATATATATTTCTAGTCCACTCCATTCTTCTTCTTCTTCTTCTTCTTCTTCTTCTTCTTCTTCTTCTTCTTCTTCTTCTTCTTCTTCTTCTTCTTCTTCTTCTCCTCTCTTTTTTCTTTCTCTCTCTCCTTTCAATACATCTGTATGTGTGTTTGTATGTCTGTCTATTTAAAGGCAATAGTCATGAAGCGAAACACTAAGACTTTTAACAGACATGAAAACATAAATACGTACGTATATACTCACATGTACACATGCATGCATTCATTTATACATACACTCATGTGCATAGAGTCATAGGTAAACAACTTCTGGGAAGAGAATGATGCCAATAACGAAAGGTTACTAACTGTAGCATCTTCTGAAACTACGTATGATTTGTGAAGCATAGATTAATAGCCTCATAAAGATTCCGTGTAATATTCTCACCAGAGAGTAGGTGTTGCTTCTATGCAATAAGCAATATGCAAAGGAACAAACTAGAACTGTTCGTTTTCGTTTAATGTTTGCCATTTAATTTGGTGCTATGAGTAATAGGCTAATATGACAGTAAAATTATTGTAGTTTGGGAGACGCAATAATAGCAATTTACTTACATATGTACGTATGTACCTACCTACCTACCTACCTACCTACCTACCTACCTACCTACCTACCTACCTACCTACCTACCTATATACCTACCTATCAACCTGCTTACCTCCCTCCCTCCTTTCCCCTCCATCACTCCCTCGTTCTACTCACTCCTTCCCCTCCTACCTACCTCCCTCCCTAACTCCTTACGTACACACTTACCTGAATATATCCCTACAAATACACACAAATATATGTTTAATATATGCTTTTAATAGTTTCAT
>NC_068981.1:118283017-118285838 GCF_001194135.2 Octopus bimaculoides | reverse complement strand
ATATATATATATATATATATATATATATATATATTTATATATTGAAATATAAACATATATATATGTATGTATTTACACACATATATATGTATATGTATGCATCATATAACTGATATATTCGCACAAACACGCATAAAGTAGTATATAGCAATAAATATTTGGCTGAAGCTTATTCACGCAAACAGAGGTCTGGATAAAAATTCTGGAAATGTAATTGATACTATTGAGTACTTCCTTCCACTTACTTGCGTTTCGCACTAGTAGCGTTAAGAAGATCATTTCGCAATCATGCGGTATTAGTTTCGACTCCGCTGCGAAGTGTCTGGAACAAGCGTCATTTTGTATGTCCTCAGTTGAAACTGTGTTGAGGGAAAATGTACGAAAACCAGCTTGATAGATTTTATCTGAAATTTAAAGGCGTTTACTTGTCACATTGTTTTATGCTAATGTTGTTTGAGATTGGGCTTAATGAAAAATATGTCGTATTAATTTCACGAGCTTTTGAGGGCAATTTATTGAACAGCAGAAGAATCATGGCCGTTTAATATATTATGATCTTTTCTGCTTGGCTGCCGCTTTTCAATTTCTTCACATTTACTCCAATTGATTTCATATCTGGCGTATTGTTGTATGGTAATTATTGACATGGAATTCATTTTCGCCATAAATCGCCTAATAACGAGCTAATAGCTTTAAACATTTCCAAAGTTTGGTTAGTTTTAGCCAATCGAAAGCCACCGATATATACGTGCCTGCTTCCATAGTGAGAAGCCAAGCTGTTAGCAAGCTACTTATCACTCTGTTGCTGTTCTGTTTAACCATATTGTCAATTTTTGCTAATTAAAAGTTTAAAAGACAAGTTATGACGTGGTCGTGAGGTGTGCTCAAACGAACAGCTAGATAGGCTTTAAATCAAACACCAAAATTTTAGTCTTGGTGTTTGCATAATCGTATTAATTCCTGTGTGTAGAATACACATTTGAAAAATTTATAAAAATTCCAAAAATAAAAAAGTTATGAGGGTTATACGGCGTGCGTAAAGCAGAATTTCGCAAATATTTAATTTGTTTATAACTGATATTAAAATACGTACTATTACCCAATGATAATGTCACTTGCAGTCACGTACAAAATGACAGCTTCCACAAAATATTTTCTGACTGGGTAAAAATGCTCAAACATTAAACCTCTATAAATTAAAAAAAAAACTTTTGTTCGTATTATGTCCTGAAATATAGCATGAAAAATTACATAAGTACACACAATTTGAAAATTTTCACTTCACTTTAAATTTTGAAAAGATGCAGCCAAACAGAAAAAAATCCCTCTAATCGTTTTACTTATGCACAAATATCATTCTCAATCTCTCACATAAATTCACATTTGTGTTTATGTGCGTGTATTGTGTCTATCAAATACATCTACATGTGGCTCGGCAATTAGTATCCCACATAATTTTGCAAATATAGCTAAAAAACATACACTTAAGGAATAATTTTTTAACGATTACCCACATTTTATTTATATTTAAATCACGCGAAATTATTTACTATTTCCACAGGTCACTCACAAGAAACATTTATGTAACTGAATTAAAATCTTCAAATTAAATGAGAAGCTGTTTGACATAATTGTATAAATATTCGATTCTGGAAACAAATGTTAACTTACTTTTCAACATATTATCTATTGCTATTCCGTATCAAGGAACATAGGTTTAATAAGATCTTATTAAATCATTCTCAAAGTGGTTTCCGTAAACAATAACAACTATATTCGGCACTAAGACCCTAAGCAAAAATAAAATATTATCTAATTAAATGGAATCGTAACTGAAGAACTATTATCTGAAGTATTGGTTTAGTATTTCACTGAATACTCATATAAGGAAACACAGTGTGAATTAGTCAACAAGGAAGCCTTGAAGTGTGATTTGACTTGCTAGATATAGACTGCAAAACTTCTCTTAGTAGACGAGATGATATTGGAGAATATAATCCTATTGTACACTGTGTAGGTAAAAAGTGGAATGGTGGACCGATTGGAAGCCTTAGTTTCAACAACAACCAGACCTTATAAGTCTGGTAATGTTTTATCCAAATGTGGCTGTGGTTAGAAGTTTGCTACCCAACCACATGATTTCGAGTTCTGTCCTACTGCGTGGCACATTGGGCGAGTATCTTCTACTTTAGCCTAGGGTCGACCAAAGTCTTCTCAGTGGATATGGTAGACAGAAACTGAAATAGGCCTGTCGTATCATGTTAAACTGTTAAAAATTTTCTTTCTCCATTTCTTTTTTCGTTCTTTCTCCATTTTCTCCTCTCATCGCTTTCTGTCGAAGTGCGTAGGTTTGAAACATCAAAGAATTTTCCATTCTTCCCGAGCGGCTGTTCCAGGTTACTACTAGTTTAACCCCAGGCAGATCTTTCCGTACCCTGTACATATTTATTGCTAGCAGGGGAGTGAACCCTTCCATTTTCCAGCAGACAACAGGATCGCGAGACTGACTCAGTTTCGAGCTAGTTTGCTCATTTTCAGTCGCGAACACCTGGTCGCCAGAGAGACGAGCAGAGTCTCCTCCAGCTAGCAATATATCATATACAAAGCGTCCATCGGTCACTGATCTGCAACAAGCAAAGTAGTTAGTTGTAAAATCTCAAGAAGAGATGAGAATAGTAACTATACCAAGAAGTGAAGTTAATCGCCACGTCACAGTAGCTGTTCCATGCTACTACAAGTTTAACCCCAGGCAGATTTTCCGCTAAGTCGTTGTCGGTGTAGCCCTGCAGCCTGTATATATATATAAACACACACACACACA
>NC_068981.1:118271147-118282978 GCF_001194135.2 Octopus bimaculoides | reverse complement strand
TATATATATGTATATATATATAAACACACACACACACACACATGCATATATATCTGTGTCTTTGTGTCTTGTGTCTCCCGCTTAACAAGCGATGTTAGTTTGTTTATGTATCCGTAACTTAGTGGTATGGCAAAAAGACAGATATAATATGTACCAGGCCTCAACAAAAATTAACAAAAAACAGTACCGGTTTCCATTCATTCGACTAAAAATTCCTCAAGGCCGTGACCTAGCATGGTCGCAATCTTATGACTGAAATAAACCCAAGAGAAAATGTGGATTAGTTATTTGTTTCGGCATGTTAACATAAGACTTAAAGCCAACTCTTGAGATTTTTAGTTCCAAAATAACGAATTTGGGCAGATGAAAGAAACAGTGTTGTGGGTCTCTGAGTCAGTGGTTCGAAAGGATGTAAAAATGCTTATTTTTGTCTGAATTAAAGCTGTAATGATTTCTTCCTAAATAAAACAGCCATTCAGCTCAAAACAGTTTCATTATTGTTGCCACGCGAAAACATCTTTGAGTAAAATCGTTCTACAATCATCATCCTATACTTACTTTTGCCAGGATTACCTTATCTATATTGTCGTTCCTGTTATAAGAGGGTTGTGACGCGATAGGTTTCTATATTAAGCAGATCAAGCAGCCATGTAAGCACTTACTCTTTGCTTTCTGTTACATTATTTCATTAGTGTTATTCCACTCTCACACACACGCTCACACAGACGCTCACACACACACACACACACACACACACACACACACACACACACATTGCTGTAATAGACCGGCCTTTGTTATTAAGATCTATTCTTTCCTTTAGATGCATCGTACAATTTCTGTATGAAATATCTTTTTATCTCATTATTTCTTCTCCTAATCCTTGAAGTTCGAGGACTTGGCGTTGATACTTATTATATCAGTATATTCCACTGAGACTACGGAAACCTATGAAATATATAATCTGTTACACAATCCTTTTCCTCGCAGAGTTATGGACACCAGATACGCAAATAGCAGACACTCTTGAAACTAGAGACCCCTTTTAAAGAATGTACCACGATTAAATATAGGTTTCAAATTTTGTTTCTAGGCCAGTAATTTCGGGGGAGGGGCTGAGTCGATTAAATTGATCCCAGCACTAGTACTTATTGCATAGACCCTGAAAGGATGAAATGTAAAGTCGATTTCGGCAGCATTTGAACACAGAACACAAAGACGGACGAAATATCTCAACGCATTGTGCGCAGCGTGAAAACAATTCTCCCAGCTCGCCGACTTTATGTACTTTTAAATACTGGCTTGAAATTTTGGCAAAGGGCCATAAATTTCGGGTGAGGGGCTATGTCGATTACATCGACTCCAGATTTCAACTGGTACTTATTTTATCGTCTCTGAAAGGATAAAATGCAAAGTCCACCCCGATGGCATTTGAACACAGAACCTAAACACGGACAAATCGCCGCTTAGCATTTTGCCCGACGAGCAAACGTTTCTGCCAGTTGGCCGCGGTTAAAAAGTGGTCAGCCAGTTGCTACAGGGAACCGAACCCTGTTACTCTCAAAATCCAGTTGAGTGCACTGCACCATTAAGCTAAACAACCCTTGACGCTACAATTAACTGTTAACAATACAACACTCTTTGAAAACTCTATAAAATCCCTCTGTTTCGTAATAATTTTAAGTAAAAAGGTGCCATCAGTTCTGTCCTGAATAGCTTTTTGCATCCTGTGGAATATTTTCTATATCTCAAGTTGCAGTTTATTAAATCATAGTATGTTACTTTATCTTGGCTATTATATATAAAGAATGTGAAAACAGATGGTATTATCAGACACATTTTAAGTTGTGCCAATGTTAAGGTGGAAAAACAGTCTGCTATCGTAGTTTGTGGGCTGTTTTCTTTATAAGAAACGTAACATTGTTACTTTATGTACATTTAAACAGGTATTATGCCTGACTTATATTCTTCTAAGAATTTGCAGAAAATCTCTACTGTCTGTTACAAAATTTAAAAGATGCGGTCCTTATTTTAGGTGTCTTACTATCTCGCTTTTGTTTATCAAGTATAACATAAATCAGATTATATTGTTCTCTCTTTCTGTTTCTAGCGACGACAGGGTATACTTTAAGACCATTTGGCAGATATCCTACCAGATTAGTTGACCATATACAAGTTCCCTCTCAAGTGACATTACGACAGTAGATTTCTAGTTTAAAGGAAGAGGCAACACTTAGTGTTCTACAGAGTGAAACAAACAAGGAAAAACAATGTAAACAATTTCTGAAGCTGCGAAAACGATGCTGATGAATATGACGACGGCGATGAAGATGACAGCAACGACGATGATGATGAAATTGAGGACAACAACGACGATGACAATAATGATGATGATTATGATTAATTGTGGTGATGATGACTGATGATGATGATGAATGCAGTATGACTATATTTGTAGATTTTTAACCCCAGCTCAAATATATAATTATAACGTTGCTCGTCTATTCTATTCTGAGTTATCTAAGACTTAATTAGATTCTTGAAGAGAGTAGAGTGTTGTTTGAATGAGATACGACTGCCATCACTAGCAGGTTTAACAACCACACATAAATTCCCTCGCTGTACTGATGGTGACTGCAATGGTAACAGTCTGTCTTAGTGTTACTGGTAGTGAGAATGATGATACTTATTCTTGCGTTGGCGGCCATGTTGTTATTGGTGGACTTAGAATTATATCTGCGCTAACGGTGGTGAGTATGGTTGTTTTAGCAATAGTCTTTGTGGTGACGTTTGTAGTATTGAATTCGTGGCAATGATGTTTGCGGTGGTGGTGGTGGTTGTGATGTTGGCTGTGCTGATGATTGCTGTGGTACAGTAGTAGTGCCGTTTCCGGTAGTGATGTTGAAGGTGATTCTTGTAGTGCTGTTGGTGATGATAGCAATCGTGGTGGTGGTGGTGGTGGTGGTGGTGGTGGTGATGAGAAGATGCTGGTGTTTGTGTTGGTGGTGCTCTTACTTGCAGTGATCGTATTGGTGATAATGAATTTGGTAGTGGTGATGCTGCAGTTAGTTCTGGTGGTTGTAGTTGTGTTAAGTGCTTAAGTTCTTGTTATTGGTGGTGGTAGTGGTGGTATAGGTACAGTTTGTGGTGATAAATGCGTGAGGGTGATACGTTGTGTGTAGTAGTAGTAATAGTAGTTATTGTAAAGGTGATGGTAGTGGAGGTGCTGATAATAGTTGGAGCAGTATTCATGTTGGTGGTGTTGATGATGACGATGGTGATAACGATGCACTTGACGGTGACGATAATGATATCAGCGATCATTACGATGATGATTGATGATGCTGACGATCTTGAAAGCGTCAAAATAATCAGCAGGCAATCAAATTTAAGAAACTAAATGGATTGTAAGTGATAAAACAGTAACACTGTTAGCTTAACTCGTGTTAAAATCTTTGTTTGAATTGTGCTTCAAGTTAATTATTTCTAATAATTTTCTTATTCTGGGGCTGTTAGCAGTGATAAACAAACACCATTATCTATCATTAACTCAGAGATGTTACTTTAAGTGTTTCATTTCTGACTAGCTTTTTGCTATTGTTGTCGTTGGTGTTGCTGCAACATCTACTGTTATCGTTGTTCTAGATGTTATTCTTTACTTTGCTTCTCCAACCAAGTTTGCTGAGGTCGATCAAATCTATGATTAAAGACGTATCATCGATAATCATTTCACTTTCTTCCTCCAGACATACTGTACATAAGGCTACATTAGATACTTTCCTCATTATTTTTTAAAGAAGGGAAGTTGTGATATGTGAAAGATTTTGCTGATATTTCATGTAGGTCGAGCCATAACGTAAATGTTTACTTAGTATATCTTTCATCGTTATCACACCATGTCCGTCGTTCCCACATGCTGTTGCAAGTAAAGGTACAGTAGTGCAAGTAGCTGCATTCTGCCTTGATTACTCCTGCCTATATTACAATCTTCCTTGCGATGAAACAACAGAAGTGGTGTTAGTTCGTTTTTACAGAAGGCACGATAATTAACTGTCAGAAAGGGAGGTCAGACATCATTTGTTATTTCAAGTTCGAGTCCCGTCTTACGCTAAAATTGATAGCACCATGTCATGGATAAGCTGCATGTCATGGATACAGTAGTATGGTCACGGTGATATATCTTTTTTCAACCACCTCAGCGATTTACTGCATTTCGCACTTGTGGTAGATGCAGCTCAAGGACTCATGGTTGGTTTTCCTCCGCACATCTATCAATAATCCAGTCTTCGCATGCATCTTAAAAATGCATATATATATACACAAGAACGGATAACTTTGATTATCCTCATTACATCTAGTCTTTCACAGCTATTGGTTTTCACTTGCAAGTTGCCTAGAAAACCATCTGCCTCACCAGGAATGTTTGGTGGGATTGGGACTTCAGTTGGAGAGACCTAAGTTCAACATATGTCTTGAAATATTTCAATTCAATCATAATGCTTCGAGTAATCCAGTTACTATTGCCAAAATACGTACGGGACATATGAAGCAAAGATACATTTAGTATGCAATTCTGCCCTGTAACACATCCTAAATATTTCGTTCTCTTCTTAGATTAATTCAAACTAAAATTTATATATTGACATAAATCTACACACACAATCACCCACACTCATTCCCATTGCACCGTATCGCACCGAACATTTTCCAACATCCCGTATTGGTTAAATCCACTAATCCAATGATTCTAGAAGCAGATTTGCTGTCTCCTAGATGAACCATATTGCAAAAAGTGAGAATAATATAAAATATAAAATAAATATACAAATATCATGGACATTCGCTCACAAATTTGTATATCCTTCTATACGTTGGATATAGAGATTTTACGAAGCGGGGATAGACACAATTGTCTTCACACGACGTACTTCAAATTACTCCACTAAACACGATACTTCAATAAGCACAAACTATCAACGACTCCTTCAACTTCCGCCGTCTCAACCAATACACTACTCTTTATTAGAGTTCGGTTAGTCCATTCTTTCAATCCCATAGGGGTGTCAATGATTCTCGCCACCCCCACCCCCCCATTGGGATTTACTTCCTAGGGAAGTTTAATATTTCTTCCGTTTAGGTACTACTTCCAACCGTTCTGTTTGTTTCCTCTTTCTTGTGCTGCTACGGCTAGGTTCAACTTCTTGTGGCGTTGGAACATCAAAGGTCTCTTTAATGCTCTTTTAAATGTATCCACGAACCGTTTCGCTTGTCCGTTTCATCATAGGTGATATGGCGTAGTAGAGGTGTGTTCAATTGCGTACATTTTTCAAAGATTTTAAAACTCATACGCTGTAAAGTGCGTACGTTTATCGGATGCTATGGTGTTCGCGACACCATATCTTGCAAAAAGTTCATGAAAAAAATGTATTGTTACATAGAGGTTGGTTACCCTCATCTACATATTTCCGGCCACTTAGTATAACTGTCTACTTCAATCAGGTAATACGTGCCATTTGATCGGCCAACAAAATCTATATAAAACCTGGTCTATATACTACTGGTTTTAGGCCACGGTTGACATTTTATCGATGGTGACTTGGCTGCAAGGGCACAACCATTTCAGGATTTCAACGACTCTTCAATGTCCCTGTCCATTGTAGGCCAATATACGTAAATTCTCGTTAGTGATTTCATTCGCAAAATCCCTGTGTGACACATGAAATTCCTTTAATAAACTCTTTTGTAGTGCCGTTGGAACTACGACTCTTTGTGCATACAACAATACATTGTCACACAGTAAGAAATTACTCCCATTTGTGTTACGCATATTTTTATTTCCTTTAGCCTTCAGTGTTTCTTTCATTTTTATAACGAATCTATCGCTCTCCGATTTTGATTTTACTTCAGGTAATGTAACTGGCAGTTCACGAATGACGTTATACAAAACATTTGTAATTTTCTTTTCCGCCCGTAAAGCGGTAATCACTGTATCTTCAAATGGTTCTGCGTTTTTCGAAATCAGTCTTGATAGACAATCTGCATGGCCTAATTTCTTGGATAGAATATCCTCCAACTTAAAATCGTACTATAATAATATCGTGACCCAGAATAGTGACCTATTAGGCAGCATAACTAGGAACTCTTTTTTTTTTACTCAAATATCGGTAATAAGGTCGGTGATCAGTCTGTAAACGAAAACTCCTACTGTGCAAAAATTTATGAAATTACTGCAAGAATGATCGCTAGAGCTTTTCCGATTTGACTATAATTTTTCTCTGTTGATATCAGAGAACATGAGGCATGAGCCACCGCCATCATGTTACGATGCTTATATTTATGTAGTATAACGGCTCCTCTACCATACTCAGAAGCGTCTGAAGCAACAAACATCTCTGCTGCAGGGTCACACTGAGCTAACGACAAATCAGATATTAATATTCTTTTAGTTTTGTCTAACGCCTTTTGGCGATTCTGTGACCAATTTCATGTCATATACCTTTTCAGCAAATTATTTAGTGGAGCCCTAACAATATATATATAATTTTGGTTATAATTTACCAGTCCTGAAAATGTTTGTAAGGTTGCTATATCAATCGAAGGAGGCATATTTTTAATTACGTCGTTCCTAGACAGATCAGGTCGTCGTCCATTCTTGTCAATAACTTGTCCTAAATATCTTATTTCCCGTATGAAATATTCATACATTTCTTCAATCAAGGTAAAGCCGTCCCCCTTAATATTTTATTTTCAAATACATGTGTTGCGTGCTCAACGTGTTGATCCCTGGATTCACTTTTCAAGAGTATATCATCTAGATATGGAATTGCGAATAAACACTCCGCTAACATTTCATACATCATCTGTTGAAAAATCGCAGGCGCGACTTTAAAACCAAATGGTAACCTTTTGTAATTATACAATCCTTTATGTTTTAACTGTTAAATATTTCGAGCATTCATCGTCTCCTCTAATTTGTAGGTATGCCTCAGAAAGATCCAATTTAGAAAATAACTTTCCACCGTTCAATTTCGCAAAAATGTCCTCCGGAGTAGGTTGGAGATAGTGGCACATTTTAAGACACATTTATTTTATTATTCTTTTTCTTATTATATACAGTTGGTGCTGCCCATTTAGAATATTCCACTTTTTGGATAACTCCAGTATTTTCTAGTTTCTCTAGTCCTTCATTGACCTGCTTCATCGCTGCGAAGGGTACCATTCCTTTTGGTTAAAACACTGGTATTGCGTCTTCTTTTACTTGAAAACACGCATTTGTCTTGGTACACAGACTTAGTTTCTCGGACAGAACTTCAGGAAAAATATTTTTTACTATTTCTTTCAATTCGACTGACGACATCTTTTTACTGGAAGAAAAACGATTTATATTTTTACAGTATATATTTATGGGAAGGTTTTCTTAAAATGTAGACCTATACACCCATAGCATGGATTGTTTTTTGATCTTCGTTTTCCTTTTTCCTTTTCTGCAAGTGAGAGTAATTCTTTTCTTCAATAATATTTGCGTTATGTTGTGCATCAATAATTCTCTGACACTCCTCTGCCACTGCCTGCAGAGTCAAATTCTGGTCCTATTCTAATTTTGTCAATATCCGGGCACGTATCTCTGCATTTTTGCTTACAGTTAATCCTTGACAAAAATTAGACATTTGAAAACGGCCGGGGTTAATTCTTTTAGTTTGAATTGTTAACTTTCTCGATTGGCAACTCCAGCATAAGTGACGATATCTTCATCTATTTTTACTAAATTCAAACACTCCTAGCGCGTATTGAACAGGAAACTTCTCTCAAATCGATAACAATTTAATTGTTTCATCGAAACAAATTTCATATGATTTCTTTTTTTTTCTTTTGGCAGAATGGTGTTACAGCATCGTTCGAGTTTGGCAGGGGATAATTTTCTTAATAATCTTCATTATCCGTCCTATTTTTGCATTTCCTTTTGAAGATTTCTTCATATCTTCGGAAACATGCAGAAAAAGTAATGTAATACTTACTTCTGGGTTATAACTAAATTCTGAAATTGCGTTTGCTACGTCGTGGCGAGAACGAACCCGAAATATTTTTGAACTTTAACAATAAATCCAGCAACTGTTGGTATAGTTGTTGTCGTTGTAATTGCTGCTGCAACAATTGTTGTCGCATTTATATACTGCTATACGCTGGATACACAGATTTAACGAAGCGGTGATAGACACAACTGTCTTCGCATAACTTACGTCTAAATAATCCATTAAACACGATTATCCAATAAACACAAACTCTTAACGATCTCAACGACTTCCTACGATTTTTGCGAACTCTCCACAACTCCTACAATGTCCATCGTCTCAACCAATATGCTACTCTTTCTAAGAATTCGGCTAATCCATTCTTCCAATTCCACTGGAGTGTCAATGATTCTCGCCACAGCACACACACACACACACACACACACACACACACACACACACACACACACACACACACACACACACACACACACACGTACACGCACACACACACACGCACACACACACATACAGATGGAGAAATAGATAGATAAACAGAGTCAGACAGAGAGAGTTGTTCATATATAACTATATATGATTTCTATATGTATCTATCATTTCTGTATTTATAGACACACACCTATATGCATACACACACCTACATACACATATTTATGGACTCACCCGCATGCACAGATATGTATGCATGTATTGATATGTGTATGGCTATTTGTGTTTCTGTATATACGCGAGTATACATATATATATATGTATATATATATATATATATATATATATATATATATATATACATCTGTGGTGTATATGTGTGGGTGTATGTGTATGTGTGCGCGTACGTGCGCGTGTGTTAGTGCTAAATTTTTTTCTTCGTCGTATATTGCAGTAAAAATCAATAACGTATTCTCCCATAGAATTTAAGAACTGATACAACAATTAAAGCAGAAAGTGTTCAGCAAAGACGTATAAGCAATAAAAAAAATGTCTCCACGTACTGCATTCGACTTCAAACGATTACATACACAGCTAAGTATATGCACACACAATTACACACACGACACACACACACAGATACACACAAATGCATATAAATAGATATACATATATATGTATATATGTATGCATATATGTGTGTGTGTGTGTGCCTGTATTTGTGCGTGCGTGTGTGTTTATGCGTATGTTTCTATGTATGTGTGTATATGTGTATATCTTGTGTGTGTATGTATCGATGGAAACAGAAGAAAGGACATCATTCTGAAATCTAAAGTAGTCTCCAAGATCACTGGAAGTCATTAAAAGTAAATGTACAAGGATTTTGTAAAGAACAATAAGTACTGGATAATATTGAAATGTAACGTAGTTACTCTTGATCATGCGTACATAAATCACTTCTTTGCTCCTAAACGAAATACGAGTTGAATATTACGAAATGCTTGTTTTTTGGCTACATTGAAAACGTCCAAATACAAACTAATGGCAGTGACAGAATAGTGGTGCTTAATTAAAATTAAGTCGCAAACGCTACTTATAATCTTTGCAAAGGCACGAGTCTTCACTTGAAGTTTCTTGAACAAGGAATCCCCAATTAGATATTTTATTTCTAACTGAAAAATATACTACAAAAAAATGATATCAAAATAATCATTAGAAACCCAATCTAGATAAATATAACCAGCTGTACTTTGAGATTTTGAACAATGTCCTTTTTTTCTGTTTTCATAAGTAAAATCTCGATATGGTCGTTCTAATCCATCTGTTACAAACAATCTGTCAATATAAAGTATGTTTCTTTTTCTATATAATTTAATCATCTCTCATCTAGAGGAATGCTTGTAGCCTAGTCTGTTCGCCCAGTATAACATACTTTCTAACATTACTCCCTTCCTATAGAATATCATCAATTAAAAAACATTCTTTGCTCAATTATCTTCTGCAGACATATAGACATATAGACATATAATATAGACATATAATATACACATATAATAGGAATTCCGCTTGGTAAGTTTTCCACTTTTAAATTTAACATCAGCAAATGATGTTATAACATACTTAACATGGAAACCATTCTGACGTGACATTCATACACAAAAATCTATTACTGACTGGTGAGAACCGTAAGCGTAAACATGACAAAAACTATTACACTTAGCGGATATATGTAAATCAAAACTGCCCTGATCTTTTAAGACACACATGTACAAAACACCATATTTTGATTCCATATTTCACTTTTAGTACGATTTTTCAATAAACACATGCATAGTTACTCTCTTCTAGACGAATTCTTCTGAAAAGGGAATAAATGATACATACTATGTTAAATGTACAACTAGTAATAATATTAATGAGGCTATACAATATATATTATACACCATAAATCAAATAATAATTACATAATGATTTAGCATTATGGTGACTATTCAAAGTGTACTTAGCATGCAGTTTAATAACACAGCTATTTAATATCGCGTCACAAAGTCATCTAGTGCTTTGATAGTGATATACCTTAGCACATGCACATAAAGAAAAATAACAGTTGAGCATTTTACAAAATATTCGTTTGTATGAGAAGCCGCACTAAATGCACTTGATGCATCGTAACACCTGATTATTGAGGAAATTATAACATCTATATTATAATGTAGAAAGTTATTTATTAATAAGGTGTGTAAAATTTAAAAGTACTAAAAGGCTTGACCGCCTGGAATGTTTTTATAAATTCATGTTCTAAGAAATTTCCTGTAATTTCCATTTCTGAAGTTTATTCAATTATTGAACTCTAATTTTTCACAAATTTAAATATTCCTTGCATTTACTGCGGAGTAGATTTTATTGTGTAATAATGAACAATATTAATTTGTTGCAAGCGACATTTTCCGTTTTCATTTGCAACAATCTCTCACGCTTTCTCACCTCTATTTTCATTAATGATAATTTAATAACAGCCGTAAAACTTTGATACGAGGCACAATTTCAAGAATATTATCAGTTTCCGGAGTTTCTGAAATGAATATTTTTGATAAAATAATAATGTTTTAATATACAGGTATAATTTTTTTTTTTAATTTAAGAAGTGATTTTGCTGTTATGCATGTTGCGACGCTATAGACCTTACAATAATAAAGATCCGGACCGATTTTGGCTATTTTTTAAAACTTAAAACCTTGAGAGAGGACTTTTTGGTAAAAACAAAAAAATTGTAAATATCATCAGAGGAAAAGGTGAACAATTCAAGGGTGGTTTGGCTGTTGTCTCTAGCACAACCCAAACCACCCTCCGTTTTCACTCTCACATATATTGATGTTTTTTCAAAATTATTCTATCATTAAACACATTTTATAGAATGATAATGCCGAAGTACCACACGCGTGGTCCATTGATGGAATACAAGCAACAACATAGAAACTCTAACCTAAATTTTTACTTCCCCGACACCTCAATCAAGTGAAGCCGTGTGTGTGTGTAAGAAAAATCATTTTCTAACAGAAAAGTATTAAACTCTTTCTTTAAATCACTGTGGATAAATGCCAGCAATGACCATCTCAGGCTCTCCAATATTTTAATTCATAAACGGAAATAATTGGGTGCAGGGAGTGGGGGTTGCAAAAAATTCATAATTTTTCAAATTTTATTTTCTTTAGCATATAGGGAGAGAAAAATATTGAGAAACATCAATACATGAGAGAAATGTAGAGGGCTGTCTTCAGATTGCTAGAACCAACAGCCAAATCCCACTGAAATTATTCAGTTTTCCCTCTAAAAATTCTAGCAATACTTTTTTTTACCGAAATGGATCCTCCC
>NC_068981.1:118268085-118270776 GCF_001194135.2 Octopus bimaculoides | reverse complement strand
GATTTAAAAAATGGGGAAAATCCCCGTCAAATAAGTTCTAACTTATTTGGTCTTCCTGATCAGAAACTTCTCCCCACCCCTCAGAAAAAGTTTCCCCCAAAAATTCCTTTATAATCGTAATCTATGCTGTTTGAAAGGTATTTGTATAAATTTACATTAAAAGATACCCTTTTGCTAGAAGTTATGACGGGAAAAAGTCGGATCGTATGAATTTTTCCATTGTTTTTACGTTAAAGAGAAATGGCCAAAATCGGAAAAATTCTTTCCCATAAATTCCTATATACGTTGAAGCCGCAACATCTAAGCGATATTTGTAGAAACTTTCGTTAAAAAGTATTCATTTTTGTGGATATTATGAGGCAACAAAGTTAGGGATATATACAACTGTAGTAATGCCCTTTTATTTATACGATTGTTTTCATTTCATATTTATTTCATTTATCGTTTGCAAAGTTCTCTCTCTCTCTCTGTCTCACACACACACACATTCCAAAACCTACAGATGGGCCGCTGAAGTGAAATATCTATGTTGCTTTGAGGAGAACGTAAAACGTAGCAAACTGCCTCCTCTCCGTGGTTGGATTACCGTGATGTTTGTTTCAAAAAGAGAGATTACGACTGTGATAAAATAATGAAAGTGACATTTACTAAGCAAGTGAGTACTGTTATACAAAGAGATAATTAGACGTAAAATATCATAAAAATTATTAGAATTGGGAATCAAATGTGAAAATATTATCAAGGGGCTGGCAGAAAACTGCCCGGAGGGCAGTCTTTCTGCTAGTTATATTAATGATAATTTTTAAATGATATATATATATATATATAAATATGCGTATTTTTATATATAGTTAATTGGTATGTGTGTGTTTTTGTATGTGTGTGTATGTGTGTTTGTATGTGCGTGTGTGTACGTTTGTATGTTTGTATATGTGTGTGTTTAGTGTGTGTGCTTTTGTGTGTGCTTCTGTGTGTGTGTGTGTGTCTGTGTCTGTGTGTGCGCACTGATATGCGTGCATCGAATGTACGATACTGACGAGCTTTAACTCAGCGAAATATCGATATCCACCATTGTCATTCAATCACGGTGCGAGTTTTCTTGCCACAACTGAACTATTCCGTGTTTTTTAACATTTGGCATTATGAGGCGACGTTTCCAAGCGTGCTATCCCGTAGCTTCTGGTCGTATAAACTAATCACATACAATATGCATTTAATATATACATATATATATATATATATATACACACACACACACATAGACACTCCCCGCTACGCGCACGCACACACACACACACACACACACACACAGACACACACACATACACACACATAGATAGATAGATAAATTGATAAATAAATGTATACATGCTTGTACAGACGTTGTTCTCGTTTTATACTATTGTTTTGGTATTGCAACAATGCTAATGGTAGTGGGTGGGATATATAAAAACAACAAAACAAAGCAGATATAGTATAATGTTATATACGTTCACACATACCAACACAAAGATACAGATATACCATAAAACATAAACCTCTTTAATCAAGTAGTTCTCTAATGTTCTTCGTTAAGAACGACCGCAGTGTTTTTAGTGATACTTCGTAGATGGAAATTGTGCGAATCCCATAAGATGTACTATAAGCGTAAATCAAAGATCGGACTGTGTAACTCTAATTCACAGCTAGAGTATTACCTCACACTGTATCACACTTATTTGGCTTCAGCTTTACGTTAACGTTACACAACTTTGTGGAATAGTGAACTATTTTCAAGTTAGTATTTTGATCAGACAACAGAATACTTATCGTGAAAACGAAGTATCAATCTATTTACTTCATCGTCATTTATAAGTAGTTAAACGGCTGACTCGTTGAAATTTACTTACGCCGAGAGCTCTAAGCGCTCTTTTTATCACCGTTTCAACTTACCTCTTTGACTCTATGTCTCATGTCATAATTTCCATCTTAACATTGAAATGTAATTACTGACACTATATACAAAAATATTATGTGCTCAAATTAATATTATAAAACGCACTGTTGCTCAACCGTAACTAGTGCTGCTGAAATGTTGTCTTATGAACGAAGTACTACATAAAGAAAAATATCCCGCAGCGAAAAGTATGCAGCTGAAGTATTAATGGCAGTAGCACGTTAAATCTGCTTCTTTATTGAATTGTTTATTTTTATACATAAGTGTGTATGAGTGTGTGTGTGCGCGCACGGGCGTGTGTGTGTTTATGTGTGTTTGTGAGTGCGCGCGCACGTGTGCGTGAGAGAAAGAGAGAGAGAGAGAGAGAGAGAGAGAGAGAGTGTGTGAATCAAGATTCAAATTTACGTTGTTCTTGTTGCGTCCTTTTATGTGCTACAAAGTGTTCGGCAAATGGACTTTGATAAAGTGGCACACGGAGGAAAGTATTGCGGTCAATGCCCAAGGCAAAACGGCACTCTGTCTTGTTCCAATCCGATATAAAAAAATTCCTCCTTCTGTTTGCCTAATTATCTACCTACCACTCTGCCAGCCTCTGTCTGTCGCTCTCCTCACACATACGTTTACAGAAACTTACTTAGAAACGCACATATACATTCATATTCTCCCCCTCTCTCTCTCTCTCTCACACACACACACACACACACACAAACACACACTCATACACACACATGTACGTATATATATATATATATATA
>NC_068981.1:118264274-118267885 GCF_001194135.2 Octopus bimaculoides | reverse complement strand
TATATATATATATATATGTACGTGTGCATGTGTTTGTGTGTCTGTGTTTATATCAGTTTAAGCGCTTTGGCGGACAGATTTTTGAGAACTCAATAAGTTAATTAGAAAGGATATATTTTTGTTAATAGAAGATAAATATCATTACTTCAACGCAGTAGAACAAAAATATTAATAATCTTCCTTGTTATTAAGTCTTGTGTTAAACAGAACTCGAAATGTCAAATATATGTGTGTGTACGTGCATTTATTGTCGTATGTGTGTGTGTGTGTGTGTGTTATGCGTGCATATGTTTGTGAATGCGTATGTGCTTGAGTATGTGTGTATGTATATGTTAACAGAGTGTTGGTGCGCAAAATATTTCCCCACTACTCATCAACATGAATCAAACTGAAAATGTATTTTGTGTAATTCCAAATGGCCGGTATAATCTGCTTCTGCACTTTATTATTAACCTTTTTAATTGTTATTTCGATAATTAATTGTCATTTTT
Organism: Octopus bimaculoides; assembly: GCF_001194135.2. Classification (NCBI taxonomy): domain Eukaryota; kingdom Metazoa; phylum Mollusca; class Cephalopoda; order Octopoda; family Octopodidae; genus Octopus; species Octopus bimaculoides. The sequence goes on along the minus strand of NC_068981.1, from coordinate 118,267,394 downwards.
GACCTGTGAGAGGGAGTTCTCAAAAGAAACCGGAATTTTGTAATACTATTTTATTCCCTTAGTTTTACGTGTTTACACTTTTATCGCCTTCAAAGTATTCTCTATTTGAAGCAATGCATCGGTGCAGACGCGTTTCCACTGTTCGAAGCAGTGCTGGAACTCTTGCGACCTGACTAGAAGCCGCCGGTCAGTAAACAGATGTCGGAGAGTTCCATAAAGTGTTTATTAGTTTTGTGATGTTAGTATTGGAGTAGGTTTGACAGTCAAATGTTTAAGATAAACACATATACACATTTATGCACGCGTATAAATATCAATATATAACTAAATGTGAGAACATTTACATTATCAATTACCTAGTTAGAAACAGCACCAGCTCTTCAAAGCACAAGCTAACTATACTAAAAATTTGAAAGGGTACATTTGATAATGTTCTTGATAAACAGCTTCAAAAAGATGTGAATATGATTGCCAAAATGTCTTCATAGATTAATACCGTCCGGTCAATCTAATTTTGAGATTGAATGTCACTATACGCAAACAAACGTATTATACATTTGTATGTATGTGGTGAAAAAATAATACGAACGTTGCTGTTGCTTGGCTATACGTCAGCTCTGATTGAGCAGAGACTACTCTAAGACATTCTATTCGTAAGACCGACGTGATATATTCAGGTATAGTGCCTCTATGACATCCATTTTGTCAATCTCCTACAAATACAGATCCAAAATGAAATTAGTTACATAGTATAATATATCAAGTTGAATACTGGAATTTATGGTATTACATTTATGTGTATGCTATTACGTGTATATATACACACACATGAACAGACGCACTTAAATATAGTTTAACACAAAAAATATGAGGATCATGTTTCAGGGTACACTGCTGAAGCAAAAAAGCTGAAAATAATTTAAACTACAAAAAAGTAATAACAGATAACTACATAAGTTGCACAACGAGGGAATGCCTCGAATATTGTTTTGACATTATAGTGTATGCTACGGTACTATTTCTTTTGATCAGTAAAACAGTTTCTATATTCATTATAATGGGAAGAACACATCTTTCATCTATGCAATAGCAGCATAAAATTAACTGTAAAATAGCCTGAAGCGGCGGCGGCATCGAAAAAGCATAGCAAATTTTGTTCGCCACTATTTTACCTCCTCTGTGATCATGCAATGTATATTTGGCATATACATACGTACATACATAAACACACCCACACACACATATATATACATACATACATATGTATATATACATACATATATATACATATATTCATATATCCATAATTATATACGTATGCACATACATCCACACTCACATATATGAGATTGAGTATATATATTATATGCATACGTATATACATACACACATATATATTTCCTTCAAAATGTGTGTGTGTGCGTGTGTGTGTTTTACCCGTTATTAGTGATCTGTAACAAAGAAAAATTCAAGTAGTCAAATTCATCACATTCATGTGGTATAAATAAAGCTTACACACCTATGAATATATGCATAAAAACACACATACATGCACACACTCACACACACACACACACTCTCTCTACGCCTCAGACACCACATACACGCACACGCGCGCACAACACACACACGCGCGCACAACACACACATACGCACATGCACAACACACACACTCTCTTTCTGTCTCTCTCACACACCACACACGCGCGCGCATAGAATTTGAAGGTATTCAAGGTGCATTTTTTCATGATAAATGATAAACGACCGATTTCATTTGTTAAGTTATGGACTGGGAAGATTTAAAAAGGAATGCACTATCAAAATCTATTTGCGTAACAAAAATTATATGACTCAATAAAAAGTACAAGGCAAGGAATAAGATAGTAGAGCAAACATTAAAAATGACAGTTGAAATAAAGTAAACTTAACATTACTAAAGAGAATATACATCGGTTCGGTATGTACTACTCTGAATCATTATTAAAGAGTATATACATAGGCATATAACACCAATAATGGTATTAGAGACAAGAAAGGAAGCAAATAGTAAAAATTAGTCGCACACTGGAAATCACACATCACAGTAGAGATAGTGTATATTCCTTATGCGTATATTCTTTATCATTTTATTGTAGTTTCAACGATATCAACAGGGCAGTTGCACATGCATGTCCGTGCTTGTGCAAGTATTTGATATCGCTACGTGTGCAGATATGCATGCTTTGTTTTATGTATGTCTAATCATACATATAGTTGCATGTCTGTATTTTTCCATATGTACTTACTTGTAAAATACTAGTTAAGTTTTACATATTTTACTGTATAATTGATGGCTTGTCTTCGACTTTGGTTTCTCCATAACGGTTGTGAGAATTGCAATTTCTCAAAATCGGTGTTGAGGCAGTTGGTTTCGTATCAAATCGCCTCAGTAATTACTGGTATGAACCTAAACTTGTAGTGCAAGTGGAATATCTATAAATTCCCAATAGTTCAACGTACGTATTTTCTACTTCACGGATACTTTAGATTTATACTGATATCTGTTGGGCAACTACTGTAAGTATGTATGTATGTATGTATGTATGTATGTATGTATGTATGTATGTAAGCATGCATGTATCTACGTATACATGCATGCATGTATGTATGTATGCAGTATGCATGTCATTATTCAGTTTTATTTCAAGATTTCTTTCCAATAGAGAAGAGGCGATTTCTAACCTAGATCCAAGGCTTTTTCACTGGAAATTCAACAACGTCAACAGGGTATTTTTGTATGTATGTATGTATGTATATGTATATATTTGTATGTTTTGTTTTATGTATGCTTTCTCATGCTTGTACTTGCATATCAAGATATGTTCATATATATTAAATGATAAACATCTGGAAAGTTTTACAGATTTTAACAGTTCCAGTGATAGATTGGATGTGTAGTATTCGAATTAGCTTTCTCCCTTCTGGTTTTGAGAAACTTAATTTCTGAAGATTGGTATTTAGGCAGTGTATTACATATTCCAGCACCCCAATAGCTACATGTATACACTAAACTTGTAATCTGGAAGAGTAAGTGCGTAGGAGTATGTATGTATGTATGTATGTATGTATGTATGTATGTAT
>NC_068981.1:118261887-118263597 GCF_001194135.2 Octopus bimaculoides | reverse complement strand
ATATATATATATATATATATATATATATACATATATATATATATATATATGTGTGTGTGTGTGTGTTTGTGTGTGTGTATGTGTGTATGCATCTATGTATATATATGCATCTCTCTCTCTTTCTTCCTCTCTCTCTCTCTCTCTCTCTCTCTATATATATATATATATATATATATATATATATATATACAAACACACGCACAAGCACACATATACATTAAGTATTTAAGTATTTATCGTTCCAATATTTGTCGATATCTGTTGCACATCGGCAACTTTTCTAGACACTATCGTTATGCTGAGCGACTCTGTTATATCATTACCTTTGACTACAATGGATTACCTTCAATTTTTTCTATTCAATAACATTTCTTGCCATTAACGCATTGAAGTCGAATTAATCGACTACATTCCTTTCATCATAAAGAAACAAACATGTGCCTACAAATTCATCGACTATCTAAAATCTTAATCTCCCTCAAATCGTACATAGCCTCCTTCAAGAATAGAAATACGTCACATACTAATGTGCAATACATAACATTTTGAACTTTGTTTCATACGATCTTGCGCTGTGTCATAAGTCAGCTTATTCACCACCCAATTGAAGCTAAGCAGTAAGAAGAATGTAAAATATAATTTTCTGATTAGGGAATGGGTAATTATGATATCTCTCGACCTGCAAGAAACATCAGCCCCAAAATTTTTATCACACTATATGCTATCGTCTTTAGAAGGGAGTGGCACACTAGATAGTGTAGACTTCGATGGGTACCGTTCAAATGCAGAAAGGGATTACATTGTATCACAGGTGTAGGCGGTCACGGTCAACTTATGGCTGAACAATAACAAAAGAATCAATGATATTGCTTGTGTAGAGTAAAAACAAATTCAATGAATTTGTGGATCTGTAGTGAAGTAAAGTTTCGTGTTGTATTTGTTAGGCAAACTTTTTATATTTTGGGGGAATTAATTTCTAGGCGTTCCAATTCAAAATTATCATCTTTAATGTAAGAAGAATGTCAGGTTGTATAATTCTGAGTGTTGTCTCACCTCTGAAAATTCAAGCATTTACTATGTTGCATCATGTCGTGAAGGGCTTAGACGCTTAAACCTAGTAGATATCAGAAACGCTAAAGTGACGAACAAAATAAAATGCCTTGCAATGATAAATTATAGCCTTTATCTTTTTAGTACAAGTCTACTTATCATTGCTTTTCATCTTTCTACGATCGATGAAATTAAGTAGCGTTCAAATACTGATGTCGAATTTTATTTTAAAAGAACATCTTAGAATTTTATGTTATCATAATCCCCTAAGAAGAATATCTTTGCTGGTAGATGGGGTTGGTACAACTGTTTGTTCTATTTAGCTTGATCGAACTGAGAGATGTCAAGAAACATTTAAACTTGACCACCTAGGAGTGGTTTTGGAGAGATTTCAGCTCAGATAATTTTATCAAATATGTTCGTCATTTTAAAGAAGCTAATATTTCTGATTTGAGGGAGTTTGGTATAAAGTTTAACGTTAAAATTCATTCAGATTCTAGAGGATGATAAGTAATATTAACTTCGGTGAATTCTGAATGCAGAACGTAAAGATCCAGATGAAATACTGTGAAGCATTTTGTCCGTTGCGTTAGCAATTCTGCTAGCGCGCTTCCTTTTCAATAATATCCAATAATAATAATAATAATAATAATGATGATG
>NC_068981.1:118257875-118259465 GCF_001194135.2 Octopus bimaculoides | reverse complement strand
GCAGGTTATGGGGCGATAATTTTTTGGTTCGTTTGTTTCCTCATTTTATTATTATTATTATTATTATTATTATTATTATTATTATTATTATTATTATTATTATTATTATTATTATTATTATTATTATTATTATTGTTATTAATACCTTGATCCCATTTTCTGTAGCCAACGCGCACTATGAGCTGAGAAAGAATGGCCTTCGTCTCAAACACATTCTCTTCGTGGATGATTTAAAACTGTTCGCAAAAACAGAGCCTGAGATGGCGTGGCTGGTTGAGACTGTGCAAATGTGCAGCAAGGATATAAGGTTGGAATTCGGTATCTAAAAGTGTGCAGTGGTTACTTTGAAGCGGGGGAAAAGAGTAAATTGTTGGGGCATACAAATGCCGAACGGAGTGAGAATGGAAGACCTGGATGATGATGGGTACAAATACCTTGGGATCCTGGAGCTGTACAATATCTTGCAAAAAAAGAATTGAAAGACAAGGGGATCATTGCATATTTCAAGCGCCTAAACTTCTAATGAAATCAAAACTCAACTCAAGAAACCTTGTGACCGCCATCAACATATGGTCGGTTGCTGTAGTCTACTATAGTGCACCCACACTGAAATGGACACAAGCGAAGATTAACCAACACGATAGCGCTACCCAAAAGACAATGACAATGTATGGTGCCCTGCACCATAAGGCGAATGTATACAGGCTCTACATGAAGAGAGATAAAGGTGGACGTAGGCTGATTAGCTTACGGGAGTGCACCAACAGCGAAAGAAGAAACATGCTAAACAGCAAACAAGATCAGCTACAGTAATGCAGAAGGATGTAACAAAAAGGGACTTGAGAATGCTCATGAGTTTCGATTAAGAACAGCCAACGAAAGAGAAGAAACCCTACCCGGCATGGGATTACAGGATCAGTTCCACCGTGAAACCAACAAATTAAATGAGCAGGAAGCATCATGGAGGTGGCTTAAGAAGGGTGACCTAAAAAGAATACTGAAAGCCCAATCATCGCTGCCCAAGCCCAGGCATTGAATACCAACTCAGTGAAAAAGAATATATACCACACAAGTGCAACGGACCTCTGCAGAATGTGTAGGAAGAGGGACGAAAGCGTGACCCACATTGTTAGTGCTTGTAAAGGTCTTTCGCAGAAAGAGTACACACGTAGACACGACAAGGGAGTCCAGCACCTCCACTGACTTCTATGCCGTAAGTATGGATATGAGATTACAGGGTGCTTGGTACCAACATACACCGGAAAAAGTAATGGAGAAAAAGGGGAAGGCAAAACTTCTCTGGAACTTTCAGTTCCAGACAAACAAGGTATTAGAGCACTGAAGGCCGAATATTGTAACCTTTAAGAAGGAGAAACAAGAGAGCTTAATCATTGACGTGACAGTGCCAGGAGATCAACATATCATCCTGAAAGAAAGAGAAAAGGGGGATAAATATGGAGAGCTCAGAATTGAGATCGCTAAGATGTGGCAGATACGAGAGTCAAAAATAAAGTTTATTCCTATTGTCATTGGAGCATTGGGTTCAATACTACCCAATCTGAAACAAAATCTTTAAAATGTAGAAATATC
>NC_068981.1:118254515-118257865 GCF_001194135.2 Octopus bimaculoides | reverse complement strand
TGAAACAAAATCTTTAAAATGTAGAAATATCCTAAAATCTAGGTGTATTGCAAAAGTCGGCATTACTTGGAACAGCACGCATATTGCGTAAAGTACTGTCTATATGATGTCCTTGTTGCGACTTGACAAACAGTACAAACCTCTGGTAGACACAATATCTTCAATCAACAACCTCACAATATTGTATACTGTGCAACGTCTATAATAATAATAGTAATAATAGTAATAATAATAATAATGATAATAATAATAATAATAATAATAATAATAATAATAATAATAATAATAATAATAATAATAATAATAGATGCAATACCAGGCACTGGCTCTTATGTCTTCTGATCTTAATTGATTGGAAGTGTTATCATGTATATGTTTTGTCTTGGTATAAAAAATGGGCTACAGCAAATATTCTGCTCAATACCACAGATTTGCTTGTCTGTTGTTTCACCTTTACTAGTTGAGCATGTCCCTTAGTGGCTGACGATATGTGCATCTTTGATCACGAGTAGAAGTAGTGGGGAAGTATCATAGCCATGTATTGAGAGAAATTCGTTGGGATTTGAATAATTTACCTCTGGAAACATTAGTGTTTCGTTCAAAAACCTTAAACAAACCTTATTCAGGGACGTTTTTAGCGCGAGGGGGTACTCAACCTGAAGAAAATTCTAACTAGGCTCCACCTGCGAGGTCATGCGCTGTTTATCTTGATATGAGATCACCATGTCTCGCACATATGGTTGTGATGCATGTATTTGGTGTGCCCTTATCAGACGGGTAGTTATGATGGGTATATCAAGTTTCGTATATTTTACACCGGTGTCACTTTGATGGCATGCGATGCTCTCTCACTCAATAATAATTATGATAATTATAATAACAATCTGTTATTATTGCCATGAGGAAGCGAAGCGAAGAACTATCAGATTACAAAGAAAAAAATGAACATCGATATGCCAAGGTAACGTAAAATGTTCATTGATTTGTTTTACGTCAGATTCATAAACACGTAACGTCTCAGGATTTTGGAATCGATACATTACAGTTTCACCTTTCTTATATAACCTAAAACCTAGAATATTCCTAGATATTGGCTAAATGCCAGGATAGATGCAATTGATCCAAGCTGTTCAGGTATATAATAAAGCACAATACTAACTGAATAAACGGATAGATTAAGTTCCTGGAGAGCACAAAATGTATATTTCTATTTTGTTAAGGCAGCGAGCTGGCAGAATCATTAGCACGCCGATCAAAATGTTCAACCGGCATTTGGTTCGTCTTTACGTTCTGAGTTCAAATTCCTCTGAGGTCCAATTTGCCTTTTATTTTTTCGAAGTCGAATTTACCTTTCTTCAATTCGCGGTCGATAAAATAAGAACTAGTCGAACACTGGGGTCAATGTAATCGACTTACTTCCTCATCTGAAAATGTTGGCCTTTTGCCAAAATTTGAAACTAATATCTAGTGCTTATGTTAATGCTTATAGATAATACATGTGTAAAGGACCAAGTTAACGAAGTGACCTCCAGAAATAGCAGCAAATTTGCATCATGTTCCATCGTGTTAAATAGAAGAACGGTGTAATGCATAATGTTGTCTCACAAGAAAGACGGTATAATTACATCTGTGATTTTTTTGATGAGAGACCTATTCATCGGCAGTTAAGCCAGAGAGAATCAATATGAACAATATATATGAGTGAGAAAAGATTTTTACTCTCTACTTGACGGCAAATGAGACATATTTCAGTAATATTTGATTTAAGACAAATATTAATAACTGGGATCTATAAAGATGTAATGTAATGTATGTTCTCTTTGCTATTCTGTTTAAAGAGAGTAGCTGTCCACAGTTTCAGCATGAGGTACTAATAGCTACATCCAGTCATTCAGAAATGATATAAATAGAAATGAAGACACGTTACGTAATCTGTCCAATCTTTCAAAATCATAGGTTGTAGAAAGTAGCAAAATATGACATCAAAGTTGTTTTCATTGCTAACGTTAATTGTTGATTTATTTGCATACTTGGTTAATCCCATGTAAGTTAAGATGATAGTCATTTTTATAATACAGGTTTAAACTCCTAACAAACCGTATTATTAAGATGACCGTTGGGGAGATCGCTGAAAAAAATATTCCAGGATCGTAATGATGTATTATTATCGTGATAAATATCAATAGCCTTTGTATGACACTTCAGTATTAGGAAATTTAATCTGCTCGTCATTCTACTCGTTTTTTCAGTAACATATTCGAAAGCGTATTAGAGAATATGGAACTGATAAACATTTTTCACGTATCTTATCTATCTATACTGCCTAACAAAGAAAAATAAAACATATACATATTGGAATTCATATAAAGATATATACGGACACATATTTGTACACACGCATATAGTATACATACACACAAAAATAAACGCAAACTCATATATGTGTGATTCATGAGAGTATGAGCCTCTATGTGTGCATGTGTGTGTGTGTGTGTGTGTGTGTGTGTGTGTGTGTGTGTGTGTGTGTGTGTGTGTGTGTGTGTGCTTGTGTATATGTGTGTGTCGGTGTATGATGTTATTCATTTGTTTTACTTTTTCCAGTCACGGAACTGCGATCATTCTGCGGCACCGCTTTGAATAGTCTAGAAAATCATATCGCTCCTACGGCTTGTAATTTAATGTCTAGCACTTATCCTATAGACCGCTTACGCTGAACTAATAAGTTCTGGGTACGTAAACAAACCAACACTGATCGTCAAACGGTGCAGGGACAATCACAAATAGAGCTCAGATGTATGCATGTATGTATGTGTGCGTGCGTATATATGTATATATGTATATATATATATATATGTATGTATACATATAGATATATATTTATATATATGCATGTATATATGAGTCTCATGTATACATGCCCCTGTATTTAGAAGGTGCAGGCGTGGCTGTGTGATAAGATGCTTGCTTCCCAAGCACACGATTCGGGTTTCAGTCCAGCTTCGTGATACCTTCGGCAAGAGTGTTCTACTATAGATTCGGGTTGACCAAAGCTTTGTGAGTGGATTTGGTAGACGAAAACTGAACGAGGCCCGTCGTACATGTTTATGTAAGTGAGTGTGTCTTTATGCTTGTGTTTTCCCCCTCACCTCTTGTCAATTGGTGATGGTGTGTTTACGCCCCCGTAACTTAGCGGTTCTGCGAAACAGACCAACAGAATAAGTTCCAGGTTAAGAAAACTACACACTGGGGTCGATTCATTCGACTAAATATTCGTCAAGGCTTTACATCAGTAAATGAAAGAAGATTACACACACACACACACACACACACACACACACACACACATATAT
>NC_068981.1:118248849-118254505 GCF_001194135.2 Octopus bimaculoides | reverse complement strand
ATACACATATATATATATATACACATATATATATATATACACATATATATGTTGAAATGTATTGGAGTCTGGCTATACTGAATATTATCCAAATCAATATTATTCTATTCAAGTTTCTTCTCGTCGTCACTGTTGTTGTTTGTTTCTAGTTCTTGTTCTTGTTGTTCGTTTTTTATATCTTTACCAGTGCTGCTGCTGCTGCTGCTGCTGCTGCTGCGACTACTACTACTACTACTACTACTACTACTACTACTACTACTACTACTACTACTACTACTACTACTTGACGATAACGTGAAGATATACTATTGCATGCTCATAGACTCACACACCTATACCTTCATGTATATATTAAAAGCATGTCTTATTATACTCCTTGTACATGAGCTATATCGACTTCCTATCGTATTCCATCTAAGCTTTCAAGGCCAGACACCCAAGTAGTAGAACTGCCGATCAAATTTACCGGAATTTTCTCTTAAAGTTAAAGAATGCATTAGAAGCATTTAAAAACATCACACCAAAGAATTTGTTTGTTCAGGCATGTGTGTATGTGAGATTTTACATATCTTCATTCACACATATTTAATTATTTAGTTGATGACACATGAACAGAAATTTACTAAGAATAAATCTGTTCATGCAGGCTTATCTATGAAGTCTTCTGAAAGAAATACTATCAGGTATACATACGTACAGCTAGTCATATCAGTGTATATATATGAGTGTCTGTGTGTCTGTGTGTATGTGTGTGTACGTGTGTGTAAGTGCGTGTGTTTCATATATATCTGCGCGCATGTGTGCTTTGTGTGAGTGTGTGTGTTTTTTGTGTGTGTATGTGTGTACACCCAAATGTTATGGTTTTTCAACAGTAAAGGATGAGAGCATTCAGTACATTGTATATAATATACGGATCATATTCATTATTACCTCTACCTTAACGAAGGTGGAGGCATTGTTATTCAGTCGTGTTTGTTTGTTTGCGTGACCGTGGACAAAATATCTGAAGAACCGCTGGATGGATTCGGCTGAAACATTCAGGGATGTTTGTTCTCGTGACTGGAACGAAGTGCTTAGATTTTGGCACTGATCTGGTACCGCACAAGGATTCTGGATTAGTTTTCCTTTTTTTTTACTTAATGTTTGAGAGCAGTCGAGTTTATTTCAGATATTCTCATTTTTAAAATCATCTCTGACTAATCGTTGAGAGGCCGCTGGTGTTCTCTTGGCGGACATTTGTGTCACAAGTGGTCTGAGCTGTTTTTTGTCATGTTAGACGTAAGTCATAGTGTTAAATATTTGTTTGATTGATTGTTACTGTTCAAATTGTTTTTTTTTTACCATTTTGGGAAAAATGGAAAAAACGCCAGAAGGTAGCCAGTTATGCGGCTGCAACTGGAAAATGGATAGACTTGGAAACGCTGGAGGCACGAGAAATAAAGGTTGAACATCTAAAAATGAAGGAATGTGAGAAGTTGCTGGACATAGACGGAAATACACTGGAAATAACGTCGCCTGTGGAACTAACAACCAATGTAATGAAACGAACGGTGATATTTAAGACAATGAAGTTAGCAACACGGAAAATAGAAATAGCGACAATAGAGGCTATTGCAGAATGTTTAGAGAATATAAAAAGAGTAACCACATTTATAACAAGAGAGAGAAAGTACACTACTGTGGAGGTGCGTTTTGCATCAGAAGTGGAAGCAATTAAGCTCTACATGGAGGCAAACAGATCGGAAGATCTGTTTGCCTCCATGGGTAATTTTGCTATCGTACTGTGGCAAACATGTGGCCAGGGTGCAAGTTGTCAAAGTGCCCCCAGAGCTTAAATAAGCATGGCTGATGACAGTCATAATGTATGACATGAATGAGGAGACCAAGATATTGAAGGCCACAAGAACCGAAAGAGTTAACTACTGGGAAATATGGAACATAGTTAACCATTCAAGAAACAATGGAAGACCTAAACAGAATTGTCGAAGAGATAGTGCTACTCGATGACGTAAGATTGAGAGTGTTGGTGGAGGGCAGGCCACCTATATGTTATAAATGTGGGGAAAAGGACCACATGAAGGCGAGGTGCTCCCAGAGTGAACAACAGATACAGCAGACGGGGAGGCAGAGAGCACGGACCAGGTGGTACAGGTCGAGATAAAGGAGAAAGCAGCGGAGGAGGGGTTCATGGTGTTTAAAAAAAGAAATAGAAGTGGAAGAGTGAGCTCTCCACCAGAGCAGCAAAAAAAGAAGAAGTGATGGAAAAGGAGAAGACCAGAAGGAAGGAAGACGAAATGGTGGTGGACAAAATAACCGAACAGGAACTTCAAGTGTTCAAAGAGGAGTTGCATAAGGAAGAGACATTGGTGAAGACACCGGTTATTCCAGTGGAGGAAGAAAATTTAGAAACGCAAGTGGAGAGACTGTTCAGGGTGTTGGAAGAAAAGAAGTAGGTACCAGGAGCGGAGCAGGAAAAGAGGAAACTAATAAGAAAAGGAAAATTTCGATGGAATTTTGTGACGTACGCAAAATGCAAAGAAACTGAAAAGATAGTATTAAAGTTTAAACATATTATAAGAGTAAAGTTGCCCACGGATGTGCATTCCGAGAATGTGAAGGCCATCGTGGTTGACAAGGACACCTACAACAGACTAAAAGACGTGTGGAGAAGGGATTGACCCGCCAGGAGTCATGGTGGAGTTCGATGAATTGCCACCTGTAGTGGAGCGAAAAGATTTAGAACCTTTCATGAGATATTAAAAAGGAAAAAGTAAGTAAAATTGTTTTATTGAAGAAAGAAGGAAAAAATAAAGTTGTTTTATTTAAAAAAAGGGGGAAAAACGTGATTAAGAAAAAACAATATGATAATAGAACGATTGTTAATAGTCTATATAAACGTTCAAATGATACTGCATGGGAGTGGGGCCCATGCAACCATTTCATTTCTCATTTTTATATAACATTACATTTTCATTCGTTTTATGTTTTTGTCTCCACTGTGGTGTTGTATCTGTCTTTGTAGTGTCCCCTCTGTGTTGTAGCCTTAGTGCCAAAATAAAGAAACATTGGCGGAGGTTTGTGCTCTCTGAGTGCTCTTGTTTGCATTTTGTTTACTCGCTGCTCGATTAAATGAAACTACGATTGTCTGGCTATAAGTGTTTCTTCTTATGTCTTTTCGTGCATTATTTTTATAAAATGGAAGGTGAATACTTGTTTTGTAAATGGGTCTCTTATTCATTGGTGTTCGCAAAAGTTGTTGCATAAAATTTTCTTTTTCATCTCTGTCATCGTTTCATTTGTCCATCGATTGCAATGCCGGACCGTTAAAATATCTCAATAGACCATACAGAGACGTTTAGTGAATAACAGTAAGCTGTTACTTGTTGCATACGGATATCGATTTTAATTGATCCCACAGCTGAGCTATGGGAGCATATTTAACTTACATCAAATATACTATTAGAAAAGGGTTTGTGAAAGTAGTTGTTTTTAAATGGGGTGTTAATTAATTTTCAAAGAATTGAAGTTTTGATGCTGAATGTTAATAGTTACTACGTCATCCATTATATGAATGGATTCTGAAATTCTGAAATTTATACATTTGCAATCCGTATATAACGTATTCATGCCATGCTCAAATGTGTACTTGTTGCTTACATAGACGTATTGTTATATGCATAGATGGATATTGTATTTAAATACATACATGTACATATCTCCGTTAATAATATATGGTACATACAACATTATATGTATTCTATATTTTGAAGTTGTCTTATCTGTGTCTTCAATTATGTTATATGAATGTCATGTATTATTGTACTGCATTGGTGCATCTCCATCCCACCAAAACGTCTTTTCTCTGTCTTTTTTCTACATCTGACACTTCTTGCTTCATATATCTTAATTGATAGGCTCTCTTGTTGCTTCTAATAAGTGATGTAAAAGAATGAAGCGAGATTATATGGACCAAATGCTGCTTCTGGCCTTGCTAGTTCTGTTCTGGCAGTATGGTGCCCAAGGTAAGGTTTTTAAAATGTGAATGGGTATATTACTCTATACTAGAATGCTTGTGCATCCGTAAGAAAATAAACATAGACTGTGCATCAACGTAGGTATTGTAAATGTCTTTATTTTTATTTTATACTTTATTTGTATGCCTTTATATATACTATTTATCTATATTCATACAAACTATCTGTATATATTTTAGTGAACATTTTTTGTTATCTTTCGAATTCATATTCTTTTGAGTGTTCGAATATATATCTGAGAAAAAAGAAAACAAAACCCGATTCAGTGATTAAAACTCCCGTATTCGTATTCTTTAGGAGTAAGATGCAACTTACCCCATTGTATAGAAACAAACAAATATTATTTCACTTACTATTAGTGGTTAAATCCATGAAAATAGAAATAATTCGTATTATTTAAATGTGTAAACAATTTTAGTTTTAGTTTGATCAACAACTTTTAAGTATATGTGCATGCCAAACTTGCCGAATTATCTCTAAATAAAAAGATAATTGAGTAACGCAAAAGCGATGTTGATCTATGTTATTCAATAGATCTTTTATAAATGCAAGAAAAAAAAAGGTCATGTGTGTATATGTCTGGCTGGGAGTGAAGCGTTATTTATGAGAGATGCTGAGACCAAGCATATATATTTCAAATCCATTATTACTATTTGAAAATGAACTACTCTTCGATGCATATCAGTGATTTGAAATCATATAAAAAATTCGATATTTAACTACAATATTTCAAAAATTACAGAGGCAACGTAACTGTATAGTAGACAAATAATTAATTTGCCTGCATTTAAGCAATTACAAAATTAAAGTAGCCTACAAAACCCGTTAGAAACATGGATTAAAAGCAAAATAATGTTTAATATAAAAAACCAGTTTGTTTGAATATAAAAGTCATGAAAGAGAATTGAGAAAAACAACATAAACAAGTACAATCCCATTACTAATTATAAGTATTTAATTAACAGAATATAGATGAGACAAATATTAAACGAATGCTACCAATACATTTCACGATTACATTCAACGGATATTTTTCACAGAATGCTATCTAAAATGTACTGACAGCATTATTTAAATTAGGAGTTCAATATTATATTTGCAGTTTATTGCTAAGTTTAACACAATTAGGTAAATGAAGTTATATGCCTTTGCTCAACGATAATAAATACTAAATTTCACACACTTGCAAGATAAGTAGTTGATAAGTAGTTTATCGAATGTTTTCTTCATGCCATACCACCTTTTGACGTTTCGATTAAAACAGTACTTTAACAAATAAAAGCAAATAAATAGAGTAAATAATGGTGTCAACAATAGACAGATTCTGTAAATTGTTTTCAACTCTAAACCAGACAATTGCAACAAACGTTTAACAGTCAAATTGAATATATACCGATAGGTGAAATTTCATGCTGACTTTATACACACACGTATAGACGCGCACACACACACACACACACACACATACACACACACACGAGCACACATAAATATGACGTGTGTGTATGTGTGCATGTGAGCATATATCTATACATAGATGTATAAATATATATATGTGTATAAAAGTATATATGTATATATGCATGTTATATATGTATATATATATAATATATATATATATA
>NC_068981.1:118246946-118248067 GCF_001194135.2 Octopus bimaculoides | reverse complement strand
ATATATATATATACATATATATATATATATACATATATATATATATATATATATAGTCGCAAGAGGATATTCAAACATTCTTATAGGGATATTTATCCAAGATACACTGGCTTAGTATATTAAATTTTGAGGAGATAATCCTTCAGTGAACATATTATATACAATATCGTAAGATATCAGTCATTTTTATTGAGTTGGAAAACGGAGAGATCTAATGGATAAATATTAGTTTATTAATTAATCAACATATTAACCAACAATTATTTCATTTCTCAAATAAGATTAGAATTACAAAACATATATAAAAATATACTATAACATCTTAAATACTTTATGAGGAAAATCGTCAGGGTTTTCAGAGGACAATAAGGACTACATTAGGATATTTTCGGAATATACAGAATATATAAACGTTTTTATAATGCGTGTATCTAAAGGCGTGTGTGGGTGGGTGTGTACGCATGCGTTAAAATTATTCCTTTTATTTAAATTCAATAATAGTAATATTAACAATCATGAATGATGGGCTAAATGATATATGGGTTAATTAAAGTAATGAATATAAGAAAGTAAGAGCAAAGGAAAATAAAAATAATAATAAATAAAATTTCTGTTCATGGGATAAATAACGTAAAAGTGAAACAAAATTTATATCTATGTTTGTACATGTGTGTGCGTATATGCGCCTACGTACATGCATACATGTGCATATATATATATATATATATATATATATATATATATATACACTCACACACACATACACCCACGCACGCAACAAGTAGGTATGTCTCTATGTACATCAATATTTATTTGTACTGGCATAATATGTTCGTTTCTAATTTACTCCTTTAGGTATATAGTTGATTTATATATGATCAGAAATAAAATAAAAGATCTAAAATGAGTATAAAGGTAATAAGTAAAAATAGAATAAATAAATAGTAAATACAGAAGAAATAAAATAAAATAAAATACAATAGTATATACGAAAGTGAAATAAACTGGAATAAATCCATGTCATGCGTGTAAACTTGTGTGCTTACATATACATGCCTCTAGATGTACATGTATACATATATACATGCCTGCATATATATATATATATATATATATATATA
>NC_068981.1:118246019-118246936 GCF_001194135.2 Octopus bimaculoides | reverse complement strand
ATATACACACATATAAAAGTACACATATAACACAAGTGCAAGTTCATCCACATGCATAAAAATATTCACACATATACTTATATAATAAGGTTATCTAATGAAATATATGATAACAAATATTGCTACAAAATGACTTCAAAGAAAGCTAATGATATAACAAATCTCGCCTATGATCATCGCACACAACTGTTGTCCCTGAAACCACAACTTTTGTCCCTAAAACCACAACTTTTGTCCCTAAAATCTTAAAATTTATGGTGCATTCCCTGTAGTGAAACTTAAGAAGTCAGTACATTTTATCAGCTACAGTTTATCACATCTTTCTAAATAACACTAGTATCAAATTATAAACTATAATATACAAATATTTGTAATCTAAGAACAGTTTGAGATTGATCTGCACGGAAGTATATTTAGCTAACATAAATAGAAAAATTACATTATGAGTATTGTATTTTTGCACGTCTGTGTACATGAAGTGTTTTGGAATGTGAAGCAGTGGGTGGCCAAACATCGATTGTAACTAAATGTAAGACTACGTGTCTTACATATAATATCGAAGTCATATTAGCATTTAAGCATTAATCAACTGAATGTGCATTTGTTATTGATACAGTACGAAATATCTTTGTCTTGATGCATTGTATTCTCAGCCAGGCATATCTAGTAATTGCATCTATGGGCAAATATGCTATTATGGAGCAACTGCATTTACAATCATTGGCAGATAAAGGCTCAGACATGCATATAAATACACATTCGGGCATTCAAACCCATATGAATATAAACACACATTCATATGCATAAATGTATATATATACAGGCTGACCAAAATTCTCTCATGGAATATGACCAAATGAGATATATTTTTCAACGTAGTCCTCCTCCGGTCCATACCCTTCTTTCATCGGTGTTGC
>NC_068981.1:118244298-118246009 GCF_001194135.2 Octopus bimaculoides | reverse complement strand
ATATATATATATATATATATATATATATATAACATGTGTATGTATGTATATATATACAGGCTGACCAAAATTCTCTCATGGAATATGACCAAATGAGATATATTTTTCAACGTAGTCCTCCTCCGGTCCATACCCTTCTTTCATCGGTGTTGCAGTGTTTATGAAGAAGCTTTCATCGTGCTGGATATCAACAAGAGGTATGTCGTTATCATCACTGCGATATTGCTTCCAGCCAATTGGTTTTTCATGCTGGGATCAGATGAGAGTTAAATGGGACCAACTCAGGAGAATATCGAAGCTGATCAACTAGTTCAACACCACAGTAACGCACACCAGTCAATAAAATCAAGGACTTGTGTGCTAAAGCATTTTCCTGATGAAACAAGACCTTTTTCGTCAGTTTTGCTGGGCGTTTCCTCTTGATAGGATTCCATAACTACCTGAGAAAGTTAGCATAATACTTTCCATTGATGGGCTAGCTCGTTTGAAGAGAGTCAATAAAAGTAATGCGTTTTGTATTCCAGAAAACTGAGGCTGTCACTTACCCTAAAGATGAAATGACCTAGGCCCTCTTTGGAGTAGGTGAGGAGGGGTGATTCTACTACATGGATTGTCACGTCTCTGATTCAAAGTCAGGAAGCCAACACTCATCCTGGGTTTAGAAACGTGCAAACATATCAGATGAATCTGCCTCAAACAATGTAAGATTTTCCCGTGGTGTGATCAGCCTGGTGCGCTATTGAGCAGGTGTCCGAAGCCATGGCACTCAGGGAGCAGAAATCTTTGTCATGTCATGTTCATTGACCAGAATATTCTCAATAGTCTTACGAGATATTCAATAACATATCTTGTTTGATCTATCGTCCATCGGCTGTCATCCATCAGCATGTAGTGAACACGATCAATGCTCCCGTCGGTGGTGGCAGCAGCAGGATTTTCAGGCGTTGGATCATCTTCAAGACTCCCTTCCCCTCCTAAATTCATCTGCCCAGTTTTGCACTACTGATTAAGGTGGTGTGTCGTCTCTTAATATAGCAACCGAGTCAGCATGAATGTCGTTGGGGCTAAAGCTTTTATTCTGCAGGACCACATTTTGCCGATTTTCAAGTGAAGTCACTACTAGTTATGGTTGAAGTCTTCACTGGGAAAGTAGAATGCAGTTATTAATAAGCAATAGGTAGAGTTGAAATTAATGCATGCAAGATGTTACAGCTTTAGTATTACTCATTCATATTTAGCTTATGAACTTTTCTCTCTCCATATGGATATTTTGACACAAACAAGGAAAGACGCATGTATGTGCACATCCGTACTTACATAAACAAACATACATATATCTACACACACATACATACAAGTATATAGACAAGAAGGCGGTGCCTGTCTATGTAAAATCCGCCTAACCACGGATACACTACAACATGGACAGTTAGTCTAGAATTTAATGTAGACCATAAAACAAGAATATTAACTGGATAGTGTCTATAAAATCTTCATTTTCATAAACTTAAACTTCAGTTGCATCTTGTATATTCTTGTCATGGAAAAAAGAGGATGCATGTTCATGTATGAATTGCCTTATAAATTAAATCTTCTAGAACGCCTGTTTTGTAGATCCTGTCAATCTTTTACATATGTCATTGTCATTTTGTTTCCAAAGTTTCGTTCTGCGCAGTTATGCTATCTTCGTTTACGCATATATATATATATA
>NC_068981.1:118241614-118243614 GCF_001194135.2 Octopus bimaculoides | reverse complement strand
TGTATTATGTATGTATGGTTGTGTGTGTGTGTTTGTATGTCTGTACGTTCATTATTTTTTAGTTCCTTATTTCCTTGAATGCTAAATAATCAGGTCATGTTGATTGTTATGGTGTATATCGTGCTGATGTTTGTAATATTTATAGGCATGTTTCTCTCTCTTATTACATTTGTTACTTATTTACCGTTTAAAGCTTGAAGTATATGAAATAAGAACTTGTCTACAATGCATTTCACTGTAATTCACTTTTGTATCAATTTTTTCCTTACAATTGAAGGTGAGTAATCTATTATTGTTATTTGAATAGCATTAAATCTATGTTTTATGGAATGTTTATGCGAATATTTTATAATTTTATTTTCAGTTACATATATATTAACGATTAACATCACATAATTCAGTTGGGACTTTAGGATCATTTATCAAACGAAAGCGTCTCTGTCCAGGTGGTACAGAATGATCGGAATTTCGTTCATTAACCCTTGATTTCTTGTTCTTGAATCAGCGTAATCCACCCTTTTTCGAGAAGTTAAATATTTTCCGGTGAAATTGTCTTCAATTCTTTTACAAAAATATTCGAAAGTTATAAATGGAGAACATTTTACAGAATTTCTATTTTTATAGAAATACAGTACACAATCACTCCATTTTATTACGGACATAAAGTTAAATGCGTTCGGCCAACATTTTTATAAACAATTGTAGATTCATATGATTATAGTGAAAGTATAGTTAATGACTTTAAGAAACTAATTTAAGTATTAAGATATTATACCAACTTATTATTTTATCTACCGTAGTATAGCAAATCAGTCTTGGGAACGAATGTGTTTTTGGGTTACTAGCCGATTGAATATGTAAACATTTGGGTTTATATGTCTGAATTTGTTTGCATTGTTGACAAAATTGATGAGCATGTATTACTATACTTCTTATATAGACGAAAAAAACCCACAGAAACACATCGTACGCATCAGTAACACACTTTTATAAGATTATCAGAATTATCCATTAGAAAATGACAATACGGACGTATTGTTAGAAGGCAGAAAACTGGGGTATTCGTCTTGACAAAACCTCTGAACAGGTATATGGTCGAAACTGTGGCAGTAGAGACCTCCAGCGTTCTTGGCCCCCGGTCCATATCCCTTCTCACTGCTATCAGGACGGAGATTTTTGTACGGAAGTGCGAGGCCCGTGCGTCCGAGTGACTGTTCCAGCGCATCTCCCTCGCTATCCTTCGGGGCAACGCCTTTTACATTTTGCTTGCTGGTACCCTGAGTAAATGTTGAATTATGACAGCAGAAAATGGCCTTTACTTCTAATACAACTATTTTGCTGGTTCGGTGATAATATTCTTTATCATAGTCAGTGATACTCATTGATACTCATTGATACAGTCTGTCGAAGGTATATCTTGTCAAGTCTCTTAAAAGTGTCAAATAAGAATGCATATCACACACCTGATAAACTTAAATGTTAGGTATATGTAGAACCAGCAACAAACAGGATGCATTCGTCTTTTACCCCTATATAACTATAATGGACCAAACCTACGATGAAATCTAAACTAGCCTTGATAGTCATGTCTTTCTTTTCGTGTCTAGAAACATTTTAAGATATGAGGGTATGAGGGCAAAACAGGGCAGACATTTTGAGTGATATATATATCGTGTAAACAAGAATTAGCAGGACCACTCCGGATACTCTTCCAGAGTTTCCTTGCAAATGGTAAACTTCCCAAAAAGCTGAAGGAAGGCACCATATGTCCTATCCATAAAGGTGGAAGCAGAGCAGAGGCTGGGAACTACAGGCCCATCTCTCTGACTTCACATATTAGCAAAGTCATGGAACGAATTGTCAGAAGGAGATTGATTGCGTTCCTAGAAGAAAATGACTTGCTGAATGAGACCCAGCATGGTTTCCGTCCAGGTAGAAGCTGCCTCACGCAGCTCCAGCAGCATTATGACTGGGTCCTGAAGCAGCTACTTGACCATTCA
>NC_068981.1:118238367-118240233 GCF_001194135.2 Octopus bimaculoides | reverse complement strand
TATGTATATATATATATATATATATATAATTCTACCTATCTGGTGCCTTATTCTTGATGATTATTATTTTTATTTTAATCACATATTTTAATGCATATTTTTTCATTTATCTTGGTTCTGGTTATGACTGGGGCTATCAGTCGAGTAAACAGGGAATAGTGAATGTTTTAAAATTTGGGCGTTCATAATAGACTCAAATGACGGCGACCAATGAGATTCGTGTTCACGCTCGTGACCTGAAAAGTGTGAAACTGCAGTATTGTGTTATCCTTTATTCCTCTAACGGTCTCCGCAGAGGTAAGACAGAATTTTCCTATATTCGCCGCCCGCACATACTTCTGCTTTTAAATATTCAGTGAAGCTCTACATAGCGCCGTAAACTTATCGGTTACTATTTCTAGGAATGATCGTACTTCGTGTACACCTGCTTTATATATTTATAATTCTACTTATATGGTGCTTTATTCTTGCTGGATATTAATATTATTTTAATAATATCTATATTTTCATGTACACGCACACATACACACACACACACACACACTGACACACACACACACTCATACACATACTCACACATATGTGTGTGTGTGTATGAGTGTATGTGCGTAAAGAAGCCCCCGCCATAAAAAAAAGGAAAACCACAGGTTTTTTTCCTTCAATAAAATCTTCTCATTGAAATTGAAATGTGCTTAGTTCGATAAAGATTCCCCCCCATCCTGAATTTTATTTATGACATTCAAATTCTTGCTAGGAGTATCTCAGAAATTTTAAAACTAGCTACAAACATAATCAGGCTGAATATAATTACGTAACTGTTGAAAATAGAACAAACTACAATTTAAATTGGCACAGTGTTACACTTATGAAGATTTGGAAGTCTAATATTCTATTTAGGTGTATCTTTATATTTACTTTTACGTATTCGCATGCCTTACAATCATAATATGTCGACGAATACCAAGAGCAATTTTATTCCGCTTTTAATGTTTACATTCCTATTGTCGCCGAAGAATTGGGATGACATTGTAAACATTTTATTTAAATACATTCAGATCCAATTTAAATACAATTCCTTGTGAGGTGAATGGTTGCAGCTTGTAAATGATATTACAGTTGTTTAAAGCTCACTTCCTTCGTATAAATCGAAGCTTACACACTATACTATCTTTTGCAAATCCACAAACGGAAGCACATGCAGTTGTTCTTTAGTAAAGTTGTTGCTTTGTATCGTTATTGTAGATCACACGATTGTTCATGGTGTTGTCAACATATTCATTGTAGTCGTCGGTGCTGTCATAGTCGTTGTCGTTTTATTGATCAAACAAGGTATTTTTCCTAGACTGACATGATCTTATTCTTCGCAAGTACAGGAGGTGGAGGATGAATCAGATTTTACTTTCGTTTAATATGCCTATTAGAAATAAATTCGCAACAATGTGTACTTCTAGTCAAGTGAAAGGAATAAAAGAGAAACCTAACCGACATCAGAAAATAAAAACAAAGAAACACACATTACAATAGTAGAATCATCGAACAGTAAATCTATTTAACAAAAGAATGTGTAAGTGTTAATTGATAGGAAATTTCTTCTTCGTATTATATTCTCAATTATCGTTCTTGTATCTTTACTCGATTCTTATTCTCCGTAGATCAAGCCCTCTGTTGGCATCACTTAAAGCGTTCTTGCATTTTGAAGATAGTAAAATCTCTTTTAGTCAAAACGTTAAGACGGAGAAAATGCAATTTTCACGACATTTTTCCTAGCGCATTCTTGCAACTAAATATTACAAAGAAAATACGTCATATAATAACACACACACACACACACACACACACACACACACACACACACACACACACACA
>NC_068981.1:118236998-118238221 GCF_001194135.2 Octopus bimaculoides | reverse complement strand
AAAAAAAAAAAAAAAAAAAAAAAAAAAAAAAAAATGGGGAAAAATCAGGAAATAAACACAGAATCATTCTCTATTATAATAGATGCCTTGGGAATGGCTAAAAAAGATGCAGATAAATATAAGCTAAATATAGAAATATCTTTCAATAAGAGGGATTGAAAGAGAGCAATAGTCGAATAGAGGGAATATAGGGATACCCGGCGTTACGGAAGCAATACGTTCCGATATATTTTTTTCGACAAATATACGCAGGATATAGAAATATACTACACACTAAACTTTAAGTGCAATAAAGAATACAAAACACTACACATGCCAAAGTCGCACCTTTGTGATCTTAGTAGATCATAGAAATTACGTAATAAAAAAATGCGTACCGAAAACATATTAATAAGCATGCTGAAAATAATAATACCCGTTAGAAATGTTTCGGGAAATTTCAGAGTAAATGTGCGTTTTGCAAAGCTTAATACATAATAAGATAATATTTTGGAATTCAAAAATGTCTTAAAAGCTGATCTAAATAGCAAAATTATCATAAAATATATTTGCGCTGCCATTCATAACATATGGTTTTGTAGTCCAACATACATAAATTATTGGATCTTTATACTAGAAATCTTCCAACAAAGTATCACATTTGATTGCTCCAAGATTAACTCTGTTATTGATGAATAAATATCCCTAACCTCGAATGGGACAGCAAAATATTAGAGAACAAACAATTCTAGATATTCCGAGTGGATGTTTTGTTAAATATCGTTTGTATTGTGTTTCTGAGACTATAAATGTCATTTTAACGGGTTACGCGTTGCTACACTGTTATAATGATTTACAGACAAATCAAAGATTCGTCAACCGAAGGGTACGAACGTCAAAACACAGAGACATAGCATGATTCAATTCAATTCCCTTTATGTCATTATGCGTACATTTTCGTCTCCACATATCTGTATAAATATGTGATAAATTATTCTGGCTATCGACCGTTTCCTTCGACACAATTCTTTCAATGTACTTTTTGAGCAATTATCTATCTATCTATCTATCTATCTATCTATCTATCTATCTATCTATCTATCTAACGATCGATCGATTGCTCGATCGATCCAATGATCTCCTATTTATATACTTATGCTTAATTTAAGCGACCTGCCTTTAGGCATATTGATTTTCTCATGAAAAAGATTACTTCTCCCACCCACACCCCTCAAAAAAAAAAC
>NC_068981.1:118233546-118236814 GCF_001194135.2 Octopus bimaculoides | reverse complement strand
TATATATATATATATATATATATATATATATACATACACACCCCTGTGTGTTGGACAGAATGACGGAAACACCTAGTATCTTGGCACAATAATTTTGAAATATTTATAAAACAGACAAAAGTTAGTTTTATTTTTATGTTTTTGGATTTATTATTAGTGTTACTTAATATGTTTTGCGAAAATTGCTCTTTCTTTTCGGATATCATCAGAAAAAGGTAATTAAAATTCATTAAAATGACAGATCTATTGGACTTTCAAAGAGGTCAAATTTTTAATGCTCGTATGGCAGGCACTAGCGTAACGAAAACAGCCGAAATATTTGGTGCATCAAGAAGTACTGTCTCGAAAGTAATGACACCCTTTGAAAAAGGGAAAAATCTCTTCGTCGAAACAAAATTCCGGAAGAAAACCAAAACTTTCAGATAGGGACCGTCGGACTCTTATGCGAATTACAAGAAAGAAACGAAGAAGTACAGTTCCCCAAATTACTGCAGAGTTTAATCACCGCCTCGAAAACCCAGTTTCCAAAAGAATTGGTCCCTAGAGCAGTGGAAGAATGTTATTTAGTCGGACGAGTCATCCTTCACCTTATTCCGACCAACGACCGAGTATACGTGTGCAGACAGCCAAAAGAAGCATGTGACCCAGACTGTGTTCCTTCAACTGTTAAACATAGAGGAGGATCTGTGATGATCTGGGGGGCTACATCTTGGAAGTTATAATTTTATTAGCGGAGTAAAAAAATGCGCCTTAGATGCATAACTTATTTTCAAAATGCAGGTGTATAACAAGCTGTTTGAATTCGTGACCCTAAATTAAATAGCTGACAATTTATTATGGTGATAGACCTCTTGCTGGAGCCCACGATAAGCATTCAGTAGTTTCTTAGCCTCAGTCAATGTAACACAATATATGATGATAATGTACCCTTGAATTATAAATACAATTCATCTGATAGACTTGAACATAATTTCCTTCCACTAACGAGACTCGACCTTATGGGAGGAAAACACTTAGGAAAGAGAGAACAGAGCGGGATCGAACTCAAGACCTCAATATTGCAAAACGAACATTTTAACCACTAGGTCATACTTGCATTCATTATGATATATTAATGATTAAGATGGAATTACCTTCTTGTTTAATTTGACTCTGTGTCATCATATGCAGCTACAAACATTTCGAGGAGAACGTTTTCCCTTGATGAATTTCGTGATAAATTAAATATTCTCTTGTTTGCTTCCTTTACATTTTGACTCACAAAATCTAAAACGTGCTTCTTCGAACACCAGTTGTCTTTAGGTTCTGTTCTCGATATTTATGTTTCACGAACATATTTTCTTTAAAACCATATTTGCCTTATGTAATAAATCCATCATTAGTGGCCATATATTTGTTTATGCAGGAAAAAGTTCAGTGGATGTATTAACGATATTTAACTGCATCCAGATGGTTCTAGACTCTGTCTCTTCACAAACTAGGAAGAGAAATGTTCATAATCATGATATTTTGCAAAGTCGTTTGCTGCAGATTAATTAGAATTGTATTACTGTAAATAAAATATAGGTGTTACTACGTGATTGGTAGACAGACCAAAACATTTAAATAGCGAAAATACGTTGGAATATATAACAACATGCTTAGTTGTACTGTGTCTGGGTATAATACTCACACTCACACAAGCACACATATTAATACACGGGATGAAACGGGTAAATTGTCGCTATTTTATATTTTTTTATTTCGCGCATGTGAGTAGTTTGTTTTTGATTTTGGCAACTACACAGTATAATAGGATCAGTTGGGCACCGTCTGTGAGAAAAATAGCACCACGACGCAATTCACTCTGCTAGAAATTCGGACACGACATGCTGTAATGCTTGATATTCGCGCCAGAAGCTCTAATACGAACATTTCTAAGTGTTTAGCTGTCAATCTGGGGATAGTGCAGAGGATTCGGAAAGAGTTGAATGAGTCTAATTGCGATTCTAAAGTACGGCAGCTCGGAAAGCTCACTCTGATACTTCTGATAAGAAAAGAATTCATGAATTCGTTGGTGAGATCTATGCCATAACTGACAACGATCTCTCTAAGTTAATCAGGTCCATCGCTAGGGACAGTGGAATATCTGTGTTTCTTATCAGGAACGTAGTGCATTAAGACATTCGGTCTTCCTCATACAAGATGAGAAAGACAAGAGGAAAAACCGCACTAAGAACCTTTTAAACAAACTCAAGCATCCCCTCCAACCGAACATTCTATTGTTTTTCTCAAGAAGAAAAAGAAACAAGAACGTGAACTTGGATCTCAATGTGTTTAATATAAATTGACCGAGAAGATGGCAGAATCAGCGCTGTCATACGATGATACATAGAAGAATTCAGCAGGGATAAAAAATCTGATACAGCTTAATTTTTCGATGTACCGATGGGATCGTAGAACAGTTGTGACGTCTACGATCTTGTACTCCCACAACGTTGGTCTATATCGTTGGTCTATATCGTTAGTCTATATCTGTATCGATGAATTTGGAATATCCTCACGACTGTGATGGTCACACTCTAGATACATTTAGATATATTTAGGAAACAACTCACCACCACCGTTGGTCAGTTACGGGCTAAAATCACAGTCGCTACAAATCCGTCAAAAGTAGATTTTTAGATGTTTCTCTAGATCTGAACTTTTACTCTCATAAACCAACATAAAAAGCTTTCCTACATACAACATCAGTCTTGATAGTGTTTGAAAAGATGTTAGCCAACTTTAACAACAGTCTGTCAGACGAGGCCCGATTAATGCCAATAGGCATGAAAGTACGTACTAGCCTTTATATATGTTTATCTCTATATTTAATACTCAATAGTTCATATATTCAATAAGACTTTCAATACTTCATTTCATTTTACTATTTATATTATACTAGCAGAAATACCCGGCTTTGCCCGGGTTAAAGAGAATAATGAAATCTAAAAACGCCGTCTAGACTACGCAACCCTCAACTGTTAGTAGCTACGATACCATATTTCTACATTAATAACTCTCCAATCCATGCCAGCATGGAACATAGACATTAAGTGGAATGCCAGTCTCTCATCTAGGAGGGCCTTGAAATCAATGTTACCAACTGGGGACTATGTGTGTCGTAGTGATAATAAAAAGACCCAAAGGAGGTCTGCAACGAAATAATTTTACTCAACACTTTGCAAGTGAATCAGTGGAGGCAAAGACGCGTCTCATTTACTTGACAATTTATGCACCACATTGC
>NC_068981.1:118228426-118230309 GCF_001194135.2 Octopus bimaculoides | reverse complement strand
ATATATATATATATATATATACACTTGTGTATGTGTGTGCAGATGTATAAAATACAAACATGAAACTGTAGGCAAGAGAGAAAATATAAACCTTTAGAATATCTACTCATTTACACGCTGGAATGCATTGGCGCATGTAGTGATACCACAGATAGAACAATAGCTAGTCAACGTTAAGTATTAGTGATGGGAAATTATTGTGCACGTTATGTATTCAAATATTACTCATAATCAATTTCCTGATTATTTTTAAACAGATTCAAACGCTTGCTATTAGTTTCAATATAATCAGCACCTGCTGTTATTTCATTCTAACAGATATTATGATGCAATGTTTACTGTCAAATTCAGAAGGAAAAAAAATCGAAACAAACAAAGTAGGACATTGAAATATTGGGAAAGCAAGAAGGGTGAAAAGGAAATATGAAAAAATTTAAAGGAAAAAAAGAAAATTGAGAAATAAATTAAAGAAACAAATGCGTAAGTATGAGAAAGGGAGAGATTTAAGATATTAAATTAAAGCGAAAGAGAATTGTGAGTGGGTGGGAAAAGAGATGATTAAAATTAAGTCAGAGTGAGTAACAGTGTAAAAACAATGTATATAATAGCACAGCGAAAGAAAATATTCAGAAATACATGAGAAAATTCGACACTGTGATATAGAAGCCATTGTGAGAGAGAGCGAAGAGACACAGAAATATATAGATAGATAGATAGATAGATATATAGATAAATAGAGAGAGAGAGAGAGAGAGAGAGAGAGAGAGATAGAGAGAGAGAGATAGAGATAGAGAGAGAGAGAGTGAGAGAGAGAGAGAGAAAGAGAGGGAAGAGGAGAAATATATAGAATAAACAGAAGTAATATAAAGGAGTAAAAGTGTATTGGATTAGATAAAGAGAGTTGAGGAGAGAGATAAAAGAGACATACTGGGATAAAGAGAACTGTGTAACTCAAAAGAAAAACGGGGAAATAGAGCAACATAGAGAGAGAAAAAATATGAATAATGAGAAACAAAGTGTTTATAACAACAACAAAGAGAAGTGAAGATGACAATGATTATGAAGATGATAGTAAAAATAATACTAATAATGCTTCAAGAGCAAGGGAAATAAAATGAAAATGAATTACAATGTTGGGAGAATATATAAACAGAAACCTTGATAAAAAGCATTAAAAATAAAAATAGATAAAATAATGTACAAGATAATATGCAAAAAACACCAACTAAAACAAACAACACCCCAACATGATTTGACTAAAAGATAAGATTGGTTTATTAAAGTGCAAAATCAATGGTGCTACTGTTAATACAGTTATTTCTTCCAGAAATAATCATATCTTCTAAAATTGACACAAAGACTCAAATTTCGGTTGGTCATTACATTAAATTTTAATTGACCATCACCAGGGCTTCACAGGTATTGAGATTATCGATTACAAAATAATTAACAGCAAATTCAGCCCAAACACTAGCATTTGAATTCTAAATCTAAGTGAAACATAAATAATCAGGCAAGGTTTTTTGTCCCGGTTACGTCTTTCCCCACTAATTTGCACAATATCGTGATTTTGTACTCGCCAGAATAGTATATGGCTGGTATTTAATTACTTTATGAATCCTAAATGGATGAGAGCGAGTGGACGATTGGTTAGGGTGCTGCACTCACTAGGTTTCAACCTCCAGATGGGGTAATGCCTCGTGTTTCTGAGCAAATAATGATAGTTTAACAATAGTCCAATTTTTTTAAAACAAGGCCAGCAATGAATGCGGAGACGTTAGATCATATATCATGTATATAGATATATATATACACACATACACATGCATAGGAGTGTATATGTATATATATGTATATATATATATATATATATTTATATATAT
>NC_068981.1:118221659-118227118 GCF_001194135.2 Octopus bimaculoides | reverse complement strand
AATAGAAATTTTTTAAATAAAAAGGGGAAGAAAACGAAAAAAAAAAAAAGATAACGGAAATCAAAACAAAATCTGGTACAATATTAACGACTACAAGTACTCTTAGAATGAATTTTTGAGGAAGAGGCATTGGAAAAAATTTGAATAGTCTGTTTAACCTTTCTGCTTGTTTTTTTTTTTTCTCTTCCTGCATCGTTTGTAGCGATTAGCAGTTCACTTCTTTATATCCTATTCATTCCGATTTGCAAAACACATTTGTTATAGGACAATAAAAGAGGCACTAGACGCGAATACGTACAAGTAGACGCAAACGTACAGACAAAACACTAACCATAGAGTGAATAAATCTCAATCCAAGCCTGACATGAAGTAATGAATAGGTTGTAACGTCTCATATTAAAGGTTTCTTCCAGTAAGAAATTCCCCAATCAATCATGCCTACACAATATGCGAAACAAGATGAGGTTAAAAAAAATTAGGTTCTACAAAACTAAAACAGATGAACAGAGCAGCTTGCTACACTATTGCCAACTGTGTGAGGATGTCCTCTGAAAACAGGGATGATACTGTAGCCAGAGAAAATTGCATTAGAATAGAACAGAAAAGTGAGAACAATAAGGATGAACGCATTTAGATGCATAAATCAGGTGGGACCTCGGAACAAAGACAATAACCTAATTGAAATAACCAATCTGATCTTCTAATTTAGAATATAAAAATTAAATTTCTTCTGTTGTGGAAGTCGGCAGTCCACTAGCCTCTAATGTGGCAAAATAAATAGAGAACACATAGAATGTCCGTAGGCAACAATTTGCAACTCGGCATCCCAAAATGCAACTTTAACTGTAAACCCTGTAGCTGACTTTGAATGCTTGTAAAAGGAACTTATTATTTTTACACGAGAAAGGAATATCATATTTAGTATACTACACATCTGCCAGATATCCCGAAAACTTAAAAGCGGTTAGTTACCTAATGGATGAATAAAAGAACCTTTTTAAAATAGGTATTTGTTAAAACTTTGATATCTGGATGGTGGCTATTCAAAAGAAATTTTTAATTTCCACTCAGGAAAATAACAAATGTATGCAAATATACGCGCATGTGTATAGCCATCCATACATTCTGATATGCACACCATTACAAAAATCATATTTAAATGCATCTATATGCAAAATAGACACAGAATCGTGCAGACACTGACAGAATATACGTAAGTGGGTGGGATGTTGGCTAACGCATAAGGTCGGCCAAAATGGCCTTTGCGTGCTATAGTGTAATACTCGAGCAACACTTGAATGACATGAAAGACACGAGTATTTTACATTATAACTCAGCAGTGAAAACATTAACATTTTGACATGATATGCTTAGTGTTGGGAGGTTTGTCCAACTTAAAAAAGTGGAAATTAGGTGAACCACTCATCATATTTAGAAGCAAAATGTTATTCATAGGTCCATATCCTGCCAGCTTGAGGATATCTACGATGTTGATAGGAAGAGCAGCGTCTCTCGTACGTCACTCCCTACTCCTTTGTTAATCAGAAACACGAAAGAGCTACTGAATTATGTTTTAATAAAAGAGATCGTGATGCTTCATAACAGCCCGCTGTGATAAAAAAAATAGCAATCGTGGCATAGCGATATGGAAGGTATCAACAAAATTATCGACAATGGTCTGAAAATATTCGTTAAGTATTACTTTCTCAGAGAATATGGCATTTTGCCAGAAATATTTGCAGTGGAATCTGTACGAAGAACAATCAAGATGGTCAGAGGCTGGCAAAACAGCACCAGAAATATGTCCACATCTTTAAAAATATGGAGTATTAGCGGAACATTCCAATACAATTAACAGTTCCATGCAAACGCTACACAATATGAGACAGTGACAAAAGTAAAGCATTGCTGCCTATCTAATGTGAAAATTTCATCTAAAACAATAGAAAAGTAAACAACTCTAAACTGAAATTCTACAGAAATCACAGCACTTTTATCTAGACCATAGATACAAGACATACATATATACATACATACATACATATGTACGTACATACATACAAACATAATACATACATGAGTATCTTATAGAACTATATCAGAAAGTACTCAACAGACATATATGAAGCAATTTAGTTGGCATTGGCAGAAATATACCTGATGCAAACAGAAAGGTTATTCACATTGCGAAAAACAACTGAAAATTGCATACCAGAATTTAACGTACAAAACATATACTTATATCTAGAACTTTTACTTTTACGATTATAACAATATCACCACATGTGTTCAAGTAACTACAAAGTAAAAAATGGAATAAACAGCTTTAAACTACAAAATTGCAATGCAAAAAATGCGGTGGGATAAGCAAATTTAAGTTACAATCTATCTTGGTAACAAGAAAGCAAACGATTCTTTCAGGCCTCAGTGGTTGTTGAAGAGAGCATAACCAAGCAATATGCTATAGGCAACATAGCTTTCTCATATATAAATAATCACGGTGGTGCACCAGCATGACCGCAGCCACTTGGCTGAAACACATAAATAAATAATAAATAAATAAATAAATAAATAGCTTTCTCATATTTACAAAATGGAATTCAGTATAGAATATGATTCTTTCCCTGATAGGATATACTATGTCAGGGTAATATTTCAAAGATTGGTGTTAAAACCCGAATTCCGAAATTTAAAGATATATGCATATATATATATGTATATATACATGCCCACGCTTACATACATGTATGAGTGTGTCTGTGTGTCTGTGTGTCTGTATGATTCCCGTTACAGAAATATAATTGCTCTGAGAACATTTTTATGAAATACTCAAGCTTCCAAGTTACAGACAATTCAGTTGTACACATTTATATGTTGAAATGTTTCTGTCTATCTAAGACACAAATATTTTGTATACTGTAAACTTAGTGACCTCGACACACATACGTAGTTTACAGCTGTAATTATTGTTTAATGTAGCATTGTAAACGATGAACTAGGATGCGATTTCATCTCGGAATAATTACGTTCGCACGCAAGCCACATATACTTAAGCACACACACACACACACAAACACACACACACACACACACACACACACACACACACACACACACACACACATATATAGGCTTCTATAGATGCGGCTGAAGCCGATCCGTTGTGTTCGTTGCTGATTATTTTTTTCTGTGCTTTTGACAATTCTAATGTTATCATAACTTTGGGCATCAATGTCTACCTTTCTGTTTTATTCAGTTTCACACTATCTCATATTACCATTAGAGATAATGTATGTCTATCTTTATTTTATACGATATAGTTTCTTAGTATATATTAGTATAATAATTATGAAGGTATGAATGTAAATTTCATTTATTGAGTTAATTTTTTAAAACATAGTTCAGCATGAATATGACAGATAACAAACGTATATATATATATATATATATATACGTATATACATAAACGCTCACACACATGTTCTCTCACGCACCCCATACACACATATACGCATATATATATATATATATATATATATGTATATATTTCGTAGGAAAAGAAAATAACATAGTTGATTTATCCCTTCTTTTGTTTTTCTGTGTTTAATTCGAAGGAAAATAAAAATCACATATATATATATATATCACATTTTCACATAAATGAAAGTGGCTATAATTTTATATGTAACAAATAGGTTTCTGAAACAAGTCTACACATGATTATTATTCGACAATCATTGTTCATAGTTATGAAGAACAACAACGGATATAATGAGATTTTCGTGGTATTCTCTCGGGAGTTGGCAATATTTGTGCAGTGAACGGTCTAATATGGAAGTGAAATTTTAGTTTAGCATACTAAAACTGTAAGGTCCTTGATATATATATATACTGTTAGTAATATAAAACACCTAAATGTTCTCTATAAAATTGCAGTGTTTAATATATGAATAAGGAGGGAAGTGAGTGTTCATGAACGGTTGTAGGGCTTTCTAGACTGGCGAGAAAGAAGATGGTAGGAGGGTATCCTCAATCCAGAATGCTTGTTACAGAATCAACTCCTCTAAAAGTACTCAAAGTGCCAGCATTAAGAACGATGCTTTTAGTCTAGCACGCAAGTAAGTCATAACGGGATTCGAACTCAGATCTCAGTACACAGAGCCGGAACAAATTCTCTAGTATATGCTTTAACTTTTTCACATCTCTGTTAATGCATCGCCTTGAATTGCAAATTTGTTATCTAAAGCCTAAGGATAAAATGTCAACTTGAACCCGACGGGATTTGGACTCAGCGCGTAGCGAGCCTGTAACAGGTACTACGAAGTATTCTGCCCGACGCTCTGCGAGTGTGCCAATTCGCCCCATCAAACGCGTTGTCTTTCCATTATTTATTTACGGCTAAGGCGGCGAGCTGGCAGAATCGCTAGCACACCAGACGAAATTTATAACGGTATTTCGTCCGTTTTTACATTCTGAGTTCAAATTCTGCCGACGTCAACTTTGCCTTTCATCCTTTCTTGGATATTGAGTAGTAGCAGTTGAGTATTGGGGTCAATGTAATCGTCTATCACCCTCCCACAAATTTCAGACCATGTGCCTATAGTAGAAAGGATTATATATTTACAACCGGCCGTTCCAGATTTTCAACAAATACTATAGTTTAATCCTGAATACCTATTTACCAGGACGGCATTATTCATTCAATTCATCTAAGGGACACAGTCATACAGCCTATCGATCATTCATCTATTCTTCCAACGATATTTAAATATATTTATACTCTCCAGCAATTATCTACACAAAATATCCATGCATCGTGAGATTCATTCACCCAGTTTTGTTTTAACTCTTCATCCACCAGGTCACAAACATACAACCATCTTCGCATTAACCTATTCACTAATACATGCACGCTGTATCATCACCTATAAAACGATCGATACGTCAACCTACTTATCTATATAGTTATCGATCCTGTATTCTATTTACATCCACCTAATTTTAACTACAACTTTGACACGTATAAGCAGAATATCCACAATTACCCTCATGAATATATATCTGTATAAAATATACTGGGAAAGTAGGAAATAAGCAACCAGTAAGCTGCAACAGCCGCAACTTACTCTCGATTTACTTGATTCGTTTCGTTTAAGTTTGCTCCTCCTGAAACACTGGGGAAAGTCGTAAAAGCCACGAGGTCAATTTACTACTGCATTGATTTATAAATTTGTATAAGACAAAAACATAAAATAGAAAAAGTTTAGTTAGTGTTCAAATTTACAATGCGACATGGATTTTAAAAAATACTGAAAATAAATGAGGATAATCACATGGTTTCGGGTTCAATCTCACGCGGCATCTTGGTCAAATACCTTCTATAGCACCGAGTCCATCAATTCGTTTTGAGCGAATTTTGTAGACGGAAACTATGTGGAAGCCCGTCGTATACATATATA
>NC_068981.1:118219840-118221537 GCF_001194135.2 Octopus bimaculoides | reverse complement strand
TATATATATATATATATATATATATATATATGTACATATACATATATGTACATATATATATGTATATAAAGTGATGGTTTGTTGCCAACTTAATGTGGCATTTCCAGGAAAGGGAAGAATGCTACTGCTATTTAGCACCAGGAAACATCGTTTCCAGTTGGCTACTTGACACAAACGTTCTTTGTCCTTAAGTTTTCTAGCAGGGGAGATAAGCACTTCCACCCAGGAAAGCCAGCATCAAGAGACTAGCTTCAGGCTTATTGCTCTTCATCAGTCTTGAGTAGCTTAGCTTGCTAGATGTCGATGCTTATTCGCCTTTGAAAACTTATAGAATTTCAAGTGAAATAAATTCACTGATCTACAAAATTAGAAATATTGCATCTCTAAATCTCTCAGAGAGACTTATACAGTAGCAGCACGATAAGTACTGGGCTTGGGTTGATTTCTTTGAGAAAACGATCTAAGACAGTACCCTAGCATAGCCGTAGTCCAATGAGTACAAGTAAAAACACAATTTAAAAAAAGTATCTAACATTTTCTTTTTACGGCATATAGAAGAGATATTAATAATGGGTAGTTGAATTAATCGTGAATCAAAATAACGGGCGTAGTCATGAATTGTTTGGTTTGTTGACGGAGGAAAATAGAATTGTTTACAAACAATCTCAAACGGGAATTTTGTTTCTTGTTTACGATAAGTGCACTGTTCAATCAAATGATAGGCTGATTATAATTTTATTCCTTCAATGGTTCCATTCTTTGAAATTCGAGTACACCAAGGCATCATCTGCAAGGGTTAGAGTGTATTATACCGAACTTGGTACTTATTTCCTCAGTTTGTTACTTATTTTTCTAATACTTCATTGTTTTTGTTATTGTTGCTACGATTTTGGTAATTGCTTTTCCTACCATTATTTTGTTATTGTTATTACTATCGTCTAAGTTTTTGTTGTTGCTTAACATTGTGACAACTTAATTAACAAGATTTTTGATCAAAGGTGCCGCTGTCCTGACTGTTCTCTTTATTCAGGAGTACTATAACACGGACATTTTTTATTTCACTTTTTAAAGATGATTTATGGTGCTCGTGTTATTTACAAGATTTATCAGCTATTTTTAGGAAATTTAGAATTTGTATAGAGATTTTCATTAATTCATCTATGAGATGTGTATGTGTTTGTCAGTTTCTATTAGAGCGTGTGTATAAAAGTAACAATATATTTATATTTTGTTTCTGTATATTTTGGCAGGCGCGTTGGTGTTGTCACAAGAGAAACGACTTATAAAAACTTTGATCGAGCAATACCAAACCTCAGGTAAGACGGGCAGACCGGTGAACGACCCAAATGAAACAATTACAGTAGAATACGGAGTAAGCTTAATTCAGATCCTGGATTTAGACGAAAGAAACCAAATATTATCAATAAATGTCTGGATCACTTACGTAAGTTATTTTACGTTTATTGTAGAATTATTGATAGGTTCTCAGTGAAAAATGCCCTTGAAGAAAGCGCTCGTGTTGTAGACATTGAAATACGGCGACTGACATGGTGCTAGTAGGCAGCGGGGCCAATCACCGACCTAGTGACGTTGATGTTGCTCGTGGTTGCAACGATATAGTGGCAGTTAGTAATTTATAGGAATCACCGACCACACACACACACACACACACACACACACGCACACACAAACGCACA
>NC_068981.1:118218810-118219776 GCF_001194135.2 Octopus bimaculoides | reverse complement strand
CACACACACACACACACACAATGTTCCAAAAATTCAAGAGAAACACAACAAATGGAAACTTCACATAAATATCGTAGCTAGTTCCTCATCAGTGACCGTCCAAATGATCATAACCATTTCGCGCATATAACGATGATATTTTTCTGCTTTCGTAGCGCTAACGGCGAGAAGCCGCACGGAATGGCTAACGAATGTGTGAAAATGTGTCACTCTCCAACAGTGCAAGGAACCCATGGGAAGAGAAAGGCCCAGAAAGATATGGGATGAGATGGTGAGGCACGACCCTCGAATGTTGGGCCTCACAGAGGCAATGACAAGAGACCGAGGCCTCTGGAGATATGCTGTCATTGAGAAGAACCGGCAAGTAAAGTGAGATCACATTCGTAGCCTATACCAGTGTCGCATAACCAGCCCATTTAAAAAGTAGATTTTAATCGTCGGGCGACAGGCCGTGCTTCAGTCAAATAAAGTCAAAATAAAAATCACTATCATATTCTCAATCAAATCGAAACCAAAATGGAAATTGTATTTGAGGCCGATGTCAGTTCCGCCTGACTGGCACCGGTGGCTAGTGGAACGCAATAAGCACTATGCATGCGTGGGTCGATGTCAGTGCCGCCAGACTGGCTCCTGTACCTGGGGCACGTAAAAAGCACAATCCAAACGTGGTCGATGCCAGACACCGCCCCCGCCCCGACTGGCTCCTGTAACAGTAGCACGTTAAAAGCACCATCTCAACGTGGCCGATGCCAATGCTGCCTTAGAGTCTGTCGTGCCGTAGGCACGTAAAAAGAGCCCACTAGACTCTTGGAGTTGTTGGCGTTAGGAAGGACATCCAGCTGTAGAAGCCTTGCCAGATCAGATTGGGGCCTGGTACAGAATCCTGGCTAGCCAGTCACAAGTCAAACCGTCCAACCCATGCCAACATGGACAACGGACGTTAAACGATGATGATGATAATGTTAT
>NC_068981.1:118215226-118218631 GCF_001194135.2 Octopus bimaculoides | reverse complement strand
ATATATATATATATATATATATATAGATACATGTATATATCTATATATCTATAGATATACATATATAAACATGTATATATATGTATATATATACACAAAATATATGTATATATGTACATATATATGTATATATAGATAAATATATCCATGTGTATATCCCAACTTGTTGAGAATACAGTATTATAGGAAAGTGTGCTAATGATTATAGATGACTAAAAAAATTCATAATCCGAATATAGAAAGTTTAGGTTTCGTAGCAGTTATCCATAAACTTTCTCTTTGTACTGGATTTGAAAAGTTATTGCTCGCCTCTACAAGATAGCTAATGACTTTAACAGTGCTCATCCTTTGCTTGTGTCTTAGCTAATATATCGGTCACATTATGTTTGATTTTCGTGATAAATATAATGGGATGTTTGATGTATGTTCTGGAGTTAAAATCTATGCATGTACTCAGCATCAGAAATATTCTTTTCTACTCGAGGCATAGGGCTCAAATGTTTGGGGGAGGGGGCCAGTCGATTAGATCTAAACCAGTACGCAACTGGTACTTAATTTATCGACCCCGAAAGGATGAAAGGCAAAGTCGATCTCGGCGGAATTTGAACTCAGAACGTAGCGGCAAACGAAATACCGCTAAGCATTTCGCCCGGTTTTGCTAACGTTTCTGCCAGCTCGTCGCCTTTTAGCATCAGAAATGTTATCACTGATTCTATACCTCTTGTTTTGGCCACAATCTCTTTATATCTCGATTTCCTTGAAAACGTCTAGTCGATGTTAACAACTTACACCTTTTATCAGCCAACTATCCAAAATGTTGTGAACAATACTAAATGTATCCTTGGAAACATTGCCTTGTTGTAAGGGGTATCCTCCTAGCGCTCTATATTTTAAAACTCTTATGTAGTATTCTTTATTCAAACTATCTTTCTTCACAGCATCATTTTAACATGCGTTTGTCAGCAACCTATTTGTAGTATTCGTTGCCTACAGCAAGGAGGATAAAAAGATCAGTGAAGAAAATGTTTTGGGATATGGAAGCAGAATGTAGACAATTCGTTTCGCTGATTTGCATCAATACTGAAAGGCCAAAAACTATATATTCACCTATTATATTGTGTTAGGTCATATTATTTCTCCTCATTGTGGGTGTTTCTTGAGATTTTTC
Organism: Octopus bimaculoides; assembly: GCF_001194135.2. Taxonomy (NCBI): domain Eukaryota; kingdom Metazoa; phylum Mollusca; class Cephalopoda; order Octopoda; family Octopodidae; genus Octopus; species Octopus bimaculoides. The sequence goes on along the minus strand of NC_068981.1, from coordinate 118,217,463 downwards.
AACAAAGAAATATAAGGCTTATATTTTTTATCTCTTACTATAGTAGACCATGGAAAATAGCCACAAGCATTTGTAAAAGAAAAGATAGTAAATTTAGTTGCAAAAATAAAAAAAAGGTAAACAAAAGCACAGGTGATCTGTTTCGAAAAAATTTCCTGCGAGAATCTCTTAACATCATAAGCATTTGTTCAAATTTTAGAAACAAAGCAATGTTGACTAGGTCTTTGCGAGCTTTAAATTATAGAACTTGTTTAGCGGGTACATTTACCAAGTGCAGAAATTGAAAACAAACACGACCAGGGAGATGAACCAAAACTTCTTTTTGTCATGAAACCATACTGCCACTTAAGTTTCTTTGGATATTATACACGTGGCGGTATAGCTTTTTTCTATTGAAAGTTGTTCGTCACATCCTCGATGTTCCTTGATACAATGGAGTAATTCATTGAGACAGTTGGTGTAAAATTTCGAAATAATTTTTAAGCAACAAATAGACCTATTTTTCCTACCAACATAGTATTCTCATTCTGGGCTACAGACATTTTTCGTGTTGTCGCGCTACAAGTCCCACGTTTTGAATCTTCTTGTTATGTAAATTTCTTTTATCCATAATTTGTTTAAATAGACATGAAGCGCATGTGAACATCCAAACGTAGAAAATCAAAATCTTTACCAATATACAGCTACTAAATATATTGCAGTTTCCTTTCCATTATGTAGCGTACCCACAGATTCAGGGTTGATATATTCAGTTTAACTGCTGGTGATGGTATAGTATTATTTCTCAAGTGTATCGAAACATGATGCATTACAGTTAAATAATTTCTTTTCCAGTTCATAAATCACAATATCCAGAGAAACGGCCTTCTTTTTTATGGAATGGTTCTTTTCATCATTCAGTATCGAGTTTCACTTTGAAAAAAATCTACTTTATGTCTATTAAGTTGGTCTTTCTAGGTAATGCTTATTTTGCTAAATGTCTCAAATTCGTGTTTTGAAGCCATTCATTTACGCTTAGATATTTGGTGTCAGGAATTTTCGAATATGCGAAGCAGCGCTTTATTTTCTTCAGAAGCAGTTGGTGGTCCGTGAATATATCATTTACTTTCCCCTTCTAGTGGTAACTAAATACTCGATCCTAGGATGCAATCTGCAGTAATTTTTCTTTTATATTTTATTCAAAAGGGCTGCTTGCGGAAGATCTTTCTATTATCATGCACATTACCATATCCCTTACATGTTCATTCACATTAAAGACAGCTAAATTATTGATTATCTAATACATGTTATTACACGTTTGCAAATAGGCTCCAGCGATACCAATAATAACTTCATGCATGAAAGTGTTTTATACCCTATTTCCTGGGAATTATCTCGTGGTAGCTGAAAGGAAAATGAAATGTCCTTCACGGATAATACTTTTGAAATATTTTGTTTTTATTTAAGATTATATATAGTCTGCAGTTCATCCCTATCGGATACGTATCATACAAAAGTATACGAATTATTTATATTGTCTAACTAAAGATAAGCCCTGAAAAAGCTGACCAATGAGCATAAAGAATCCCAGCCGTTGCCAATCGGTTTTGCAAACACAGTTTATCTAATACACTATCCAGTGTGACCATAACCGTTTTAATATGATATAGTGTGTATTTCAAGTGATTTGGCTACTATTTCTAGCAACTGCAGTGATGGAATTTAAATGTAAGTTACTATAAATGTCATGCTCCGATAGTACATTAACCGCACGAGCTACGATAGGACAGTGTCAGAGCATGATACTTAATGTAGCTTAGATTTAAATTCTGTGTTTATTGAAAGATATTTATTTCTCGCTAGATGAAACACGATTTTTGTTGAGTCTGCAAATAACAGAACAGTACACTATTTCTCTTTCTGTATGTATATATATATATATAGATAGATATAGATACGTACCTATATATATAGATATATACCTATGTATACATAGATATATACTTATATATATATGTGTGTGTGGAGAGAGTCTAAGAGGGAGAGGGAGAGAGATAAAAAGAGAGAGTGCCTCTGTGTGTGGCTCAAAATGATACAAGAACAAACAAGACAGAGGAAGTGAGGGAATATTACTTTGACGCCCAAGAGAAATGAAAGAAATCTTTGACGCTTCGGCCCTGCCCTCTTCTACAGGACTGAGGAGCTGATGAAAGGAATAAATGGAGAGAAAAGAAAGTGATTTGATTATCGGTTTCACC
>NC_068981.1:118212494-118214773 GCF_001194135.2 Octopus bimaculoides | reverse complement strand
TATATATGTATGTGTGTGTGTTTGTGTGTCTGTGTTTGTCCCCCTAGCATTGCTTGACAACCGATGCTGGTGTGTTTATGTCCCCGTAACTTAGCGGTTCGGCAAAAGATACCGATAGAATAAGTACTAGGCTTACAAAGAATAAGTCCCGGGGTCGATTTGCTCGACTAAAGGCGGTGCTCCAGCATGGCCGCAGTCAAATGACTGAAACAAATAAAAGAATAAAAGAATAAAAGAATATATATACATACTTATATATATATGTGTGTGTGGAGAGAGTCTAAGAGGGAGAGGGAGAGAGATAAAAAGAGAGAGTGCCTCTGTGTGTGGCTCAAAATGATACAAGAACAAACAAGACAGAGGAAGTGAGGGAATATTACTTTGACGCCCAAGAGAAATGAAAGAAATCTTTGACGCTTCGGCCCTGCCCTCTTCTACAGGACTGAGGAGCTGATGAAAGGAATAAATGGAGAGAAAAGAAAGTGATTTGATTATCGGTTTCACCTGTCGAATTGACCGGAAGAAAATAAGTAGTTGAGTTGGATGGCAAGAAAAGCATCAGTGACCTGGCCAATGTATGTGAGGATAATATGTGCATGTGTAGATGTGAAGACGCTTATGATCGTGAGGTTGTGAGTTCGATTCCCAGATCGGGCTGCGTGTTGTGTTCTTGAGCGAGACACTTTATTTCACATTGCTCCTTTTCACTATGTTTTTTCGTCATTTATATTTTCCTTGTATTACAGAGGGTGACCCAAGAGTCTCTGAGGGTTCTTAATTATTAAGTCCCTTATTTTTACAAATAGGTGTATGAAATTTTAATTTAATATACAGGAGATAAAAGAAATTAATTTGCTTTAGTCCTTTTTCATTATACCTCTGCATTACGTATGGAAAATGACCTCGTTTAAATGGCGTCCATTTTCAGCTTCACAAATCCGTGCCCTTTCCAAAATTTGTTCCATGATAGATGTAAGGGGTTCAGTGTCCGATTCTTTGATTTCTCTTGTGATATTATCCTTCAATTGCTCCAGGGTTTCTGGTTTGTTGACATAAACCTTCTCCATGAGGTACCCCCCAAGAAGAAGTCAGGAGAACGTGATAGCCAGTAGACATCGCAGTAGCAAAATATGATTCTTACTCCGAAATATTGCCTCAGCAACTGTATTGTCTCTCTAGCAGTATGAGCAGTTGCCCCATCTTGCTGGAACCACATATCGGGCCTATTTTGAATGGAAAGGCGCAAAAAGCTCTCGATCATAGTCCTGTATCGCTCGCCTGTTACAGTGACAGCATTCCCATCATTGCCTTCAAAGAAATAAGGGTAGATTATCTCATCCGCCATAATCGTACTGTACACTTCTCTTTGGTGCTCTCTGGGTTTGAGAAACAGACCCCTGATTTTGATAGAACAATTTCACCACTTGAGTACGTGGTTCAGTGCCAAGTTTTTCGATAATTAATTTCCAGGACCTAGTCCATAAAATCCCTGAAAATAAAAGAAAAAGGTAAAAAAAAAATAAACGAATTATCAAACATTGCGACTTTTTGGACCCCTATATATTGATTGGCTCACTTTGTTGCAAAGATGAATAATGAAAACAAAGGAAAACAATCTCTTCCCTACATCATACTGATTCCACTTTACAGAACTATATTGCAGCTATTTCAATATAACCTACAAGAATAGGCGGTTGTAAATCACTTTGCTAAATTTTCATTATTCTCTAAGACCCATACTCCTGGGATAAAGTTTTGCATGGGATCACGCACACACACACACACACACACACACACACACACACACACACACACACACACACACACACACACACACACACGCACACATACACACACACACACGCACACATACACATATGCTCAAATAAACACAAATATTTGTTCACCAGCAATAGCATTCATGTTCACATTAAAACAACACAATATTACAATTATTGACATATAACGATATAAGCTCATATCTCCCATCATTTATATATCATGAACTACATTTTCTAATGTATCACTTGAGACAGGAAGGAGCCTGGCTGCTATTTCAGAGGAATGAATCGATGTCCCAGATATGTACAAAATTATTTAGCTTATAAATTTGTCAATCGGGGAAGTATACGCACAAGAAAACGTGTCTTCATACATATATAATATGCATATATGAGAACGTATAAATACATACATACATGCATACACACACACAGTCACACACACATACACATACATATATATGTATACATATATATATATATATATATATATATATA
>NC_068981.1:118207538-118210325 GCF_001194135.2 Octopus bimaculoides | reverse complement strand
GAGAATATTTGGGCCTCAACATAACCAACGAAGAGGTTCGCGTAGTTGGGGCCCATTCTCGTCCCCATGGCCACTCCCGAGAAGTGCTGGTAGATATCTCCCGCGAACGAGAAGCAGTTGAGAGATAGGACAAGTTCGGCCAGACGAATGAGTGTGGAGGTGTCGGGTTGTGGGTTGGGGCGTTGGTCTAGAAAACCTTCAGGGCACGCAGCCCCTCGTCGTGGGGGATCACTGTATAGAGGCTCTGGATGTCTAGAGTGAAGAGAAGCTTAGAAGGGCCGGGAGGGAAAGAGAAAGAGTTGAATAGACGATATATATATATAAAGATGGCTATTCGCAATTTACAACTTAAAGGCAACGAGTATAGTCATCATTAAAGTGACGTGGGGTGCTAGTCAGCACCGGAGTTGCCAGAAATAAGAGTCAAAACAACTTTTAGCCACCTGAGAGCATTTTTCTAACAAGTGACAAGGGAGATAAGTTCCCAACGGTAAGCGAGATGGAAACATATCAGCTTTGATTTCAGATTTAGTTAATCTTCACCAGTGACCCATTACTCCGTCACCGAGAGTTAAAGAAGTTAACTCACCTTGTCAGTCTTATAGAGAACACCATAGGAAACACCTTATTTACTTTATTTACATTATTTACATTCGACGGATATTTGTCCTTATCTTGTTTGTTGTTAACGCAACGTTTCGGCTGATCTACCCTCCAGCTTTCTTCAGGTGTCTTGGAGAAATTTCGAACCTGGGTTCTCATTCCTAAGGTATATTTCGACGTAATTATTATTATCATTGTTATTATTCAGGTCACTGCTTGGAATCGAACACGGAATATTGGGGTTAGTAGCCCACGTTCTTAACCACTACGCCATATGCCCACGGGTATATGGCTTAATGGTGAAGAGCACGGACTACTAACCCCAAGATTCCGAGTTCGATTTCAAGCAGTGACCTGAACAATAACAACAACAAAAACAACAACAACAAAAACAACAACAACAGTAATAATAATAATATTAATAATAATAATAATAATAATAATAATAATAATAATAATAATAATTATAATAATAATAATAACAACATCGAAAAATACCTTAGGAATGAGAACTCAGGTTTCAAATTTCTCCAAGACACCTGAAGAAGGCTGGAGGGTATATCAGCCGAAACGTTGTGTTAACAACAAACAAGATAAGGACAAATATCCGTCGAATGTAAATAATATAAATAATGTAAATAGGGTACATAATCCCTTATCTCTTAAATATAGAACTGTACCATAGGAAACATTGACTGGTTCCAAAAATGGTGAAGTGAGAATTATAAGGTGGCTATTCGCAATTTCCAACTGAAAGGTAACAAGTTTAGTCGTCACTATGGAATATAATAACTTTTCAAATTTTAACACAAGGCCATAATTTCGGAGGAAGTGATGAGTTGATTACATCGACCCCAGTGCTTAACTAGTACTAATTTTGTCGACACTCGAAGGGATGAATGACAAAGTCGATCACGGCGGAATTTGAACTCAGAACGTAAAGACTTACGGAATACCACTAAATATATTGCCCGGCGTGCTAATGATTCTACCAGTTCACCGTAATAATATAAATGATGTTAACTGATAAACGGATCAAAATTTGTGACTAATAAAAGGAAAATAAATAATTCATTCTGTGGTGGTCTTGGTATTTGTTAGCTTTGAAAGCTATGCACGCCTTAGTGATGCTGTGAGACAGTTATGATTCCTGTGACCTTCTACCTGATTTATTATCACAACGGTTTACATGTTTTTTATATATATTTCCTTCATTTATTTCCTTCAGCATCTCCTCAGGCTTTTTCTCTCCTTGCTTTATGCAATAGAATATGACGAAACATCCAATGACTATTACATTTCATTACAAACAATAGTTTTCTTCCTCCTCAAGATATCAAATATTCAAGAGCCATGCTTAAACTTAGTTTTCGTATTCACTCACTACCCACTCTCTCGAGGCACTGAAGTATTTTATTGCATATTGATGATCCATTTGATACACAAATTCCAAGTAACGTCCACAATCTAGGCAATCGAACACATATTAGATGCTCTGTACTTTTTTATAATTTTCTTTGCACTCACGCGAATCCTTAATTGAATTCAACATGACAAGTGTAGTGATAAATATTTCCCCATGACTAGTGTAGTGATAAATATGTCCCAAGTGCAAGATGCCCCGCATGTAAGATGCCCCACGTTTACTGCAGGCTATCTCGTATACAACATAGGACATCAAGTATACTATATAGGATATATTTGATTGTGAGCACCCCACCGTGTTATCTGTCGTACGATTTCTAGACAAAAATTCTTTCAGGAATGGACTGGTGTGCACTAGTTCTATGGCACGTCCTTCTGTGCAGGGGGATGGCAGTAGTGATTCTGTCGTCGAAATATGTAGTTTCAGAAAACACTCAACAGACCTGGGAGTATGTCCCTCTTATATGATTTACCCACATTAGTGTTGTTAAACACAATCGTTTGCCTGAAAAAGGAGGATAGCTGTTATGTACTATGTTTTTTAGAAAGCACTTGCTGCTGGCAGCTACAGGTTTCTGCTGGCACTATTCCTGTACAATTTAGTATATATGGAACCATCCTGCTTATCTATATACATGCTTATATGTATACATATACATGTATAATATGTATAGATATACATGTATAATATGTATAATAGATATATATATATATATATATATATATATATATATATATATATATATATATATATATATA
>NC_068981.1:118187575-118207198 GCF_001194135.2 Octopus bimaculoides | reverse complement strand
TATATATATATCACACACACTCTCTCTCGCTCACACACACACACACTTATATTAACCATCTAGACTTCAAAATGAATAGTGGTTTTGCAAAAATGAAAACTACCTAAAAGCGTCTAAAATCGACTGGAAATCACGAAATAAGCATTTTCAAGTTTTGTTGGTTTTACAGGGTTATTAGCACACATACATGCATAAATGCATGTATATATATATATATTCGTTCATCCCATAAGCAATACGGGTTTTTTCAATTGCATAAACGAAAGTCGGAGAGGGACGGATAAATTATCCGCATGAACTTGGTATTGAAGCAGGTAGTTGTGTGGTGGATTTAGAGTATTTAAAGAAATAAGAGATTTTATGTGAAAAGACTATGTTTCGTCTTATTATTTCCGGCTATGTTAATGTTTTTCTCGTAATGACTGCCAGTGATATTATAATTCTTTGTCTTATTAGAAATATAGGAATTGGTAGATGTCTGGTTAGTAAAAGTCCTGTTATTTGGTCCATAGGTGTTGCAATTTTTGTTTTTTTTATGGAGGATTTATATTTACAAATAAACTTCATAGAGTTAAGTTTTGTGCCAGAGTACTCCAATTCATGATGGTGTTTAGAAATTGTGGCGTGTTTATTGGAGTTCATATCCATATAGCTGTTGTTATGATTGGAAAAATCATTGTTAAATTTGTTGTACTTAATTTGGTATTTATAACCAGCATTTCTAAGAGCCCGATTGTAGTAGTCTTTATGCTTATTAACAATTTCTTCATTTGAGGATAATGAGTTAATCCTATTTTCAATGTTATAAGGTATGTTATCAAGGATATTAGAAGGATGATTGCTGTGCGCATGTATATAAGTAATATTGCTATTAGGTTTATGGTATGGTTGGTAAGCTGAAGTAGTGAGGTTACAAATTGCATTCAAGAAGTTCATAGAAGTGTGATCTTGCTCAATTGAGATGGTAAGTCCATGGCTTTTGAAAAAAATTGTGTAATGTCTTCTGATATATTTCGATTTTACGGTGGGAAGCGTTTCGAACTACAAACAGAGCATCATCCCTGTAGAGACCACCTTCAAATTCTGGGAGTTCTTTATGGAGTACGGGTAGTAAATAAATCCCGACTAAATCTTGTGCGCCCATTTGTAAAGCAACCTGGTTATTCCGTAACTCGAGTTTTACTTCATACCAATCTCGAGAGTAGAACTGTCTGAACACTCATCTGGTAGTATATTGACACTTATGGGCACGAATGAGTACATTGTTACTGCGTCTTCATTCTTTGAATTTGTCCTTGCTGGTGGTATTTACTTTCTGCCTCTTCATTGATTATACTTGATAATTTGGTATTTATATTATGACTATTGCTCAGACGTGCGCTTTAAATTTACATATTAGTTGTAGTTATATATGTTAACAGACTACACGCCACTTATAACCACAAGCATTTACACAAGTAACCACAATCATATAATGAACATATCCATTACATGAAAACTGTTGATAAACAAACATACAAATCTCATTCAAACACAAATTAGACATATCCAAATTAGATATATCCACAACATCGGCACCTCTAGTGGAATCATCAAAGACTACACACATACCGAAATTTATCCAGATTGAATACGACAAACCTATCGATACACGTCAGGACGATGAAAGAAAACAGCATAAATATGAATACATAATATAAATAGAAAATAGAAAACAAGATAAATATAAAATGACAAATAACAGACAGTGTACTATCGTTTATGGATGTTCTGAGAATTGTTCCATAAGTATCAAGAAAAATACCATATAATCAAAATGTTGTCACGAGAGGGAATAAGAGAGATAGACAGAGAAAGAGAGAGAGAGAGAGAGAGAGGTTGAGGGAGAGAGAGAGTGAAAGAGAGGTTGAGTGAGAGAGAGAGTGAAAGAGAGGGAGGGAATGGGTGAGAGAGTGAGAGAGAGAGAGAGGAAAAGAGAGAATACCTATATGAATTAAACCAAAAGTAGAAGATAGCAACAGTCTTACATACATGAGCCAAACCTGAAACCACACGGCCTCGCTCCTTTACCCCCCACCCCTGCAAACACATATAAATATGCACATATGTACGTATGCATGAAAGTATGGGTGCTGTATATACGTGTAAATATGTATGTATAACTATATATATATATATATATATATATATATATATATATATATATATATAGAGAGAGAGAGAGAGAGAGAGAGAGAGAGAGAGAGATAGATAGATGAATAAATAGATAGATAGATAGATAGATAGATAGATAGATAGATAGATAGATAGATAGATAGATAGATAGATAGATATATGCGTGTGTGTGCGTGTGCATGTATGCATGTGTGAGAGTGTGTGTACATACTTCGCGTGTTAAAGCAGGGAAGAACGTAATACTTGTGTGTGTGGTATCGAACAATTATTGAAAGAAAAAAGAACAGGATCTCTTCTCTTGAAGCAATCGATACCATTAGAATTGATGAATTTATTTATGCGTGACATATTCTTTGATTTTAATTGTTTTTATGGGAAATGGCAAAGAGGTTTCAATTGTTTAATCACAAAGTTTGTCATAAATTTCAAAGTGGTTCGAATGTTCTATATATTTGAATGCATTTCTATTCTGACACCTTGAATTATCAAACCACAATATAAAACAACCAATTATTTTTATTTCTGACAATAGAGTTCAAATTCTTGTTACTTCAACTAGAGTGTCATTAGTATTTACAATGTTTAAAAGATTGAATAATTTTTTGAGTTCAAATTCCGCTAAAATCGTCTTTGCCATTCATACTTTAGGGGTTAATAAAATAAATAGCATTTGAGCACTGAGGTTGATGTAATCAAGTTACTTACTCCCTTGAAATTTCTGGTCTACTGCCAAAATTTGAAGTCAATATTTACAAGATTGAATATATCAGGAACTCTCAACTTCTATCATTTCTTTATCGAAATTACAGGTATGTTCATAACTATTCGCAAACAAAAATTTTAAGAATGGTCATAAATACATTATTGGAATCTTTTGAGTGAGAATACCTACTTTAAGCTGTAATTGAGGAATGGAAGGAGTAGATGGTGGTCTTAGTCCGTTTTAGATCATCAGATAGTAACTAGAATGGAATGAAAAGAGCTTAGGAATTTCTTCAACTGGGTTTATCCATGTTTTTATTTTATACCTCATTTTGTGATCAATACCATAGGTGAGTATTGGACCAAATCACTGGTTTCTAAAATTAAGGTGATGAGATACATAAGGTGATATGGGATAGAGTTCAGTGTCATAAGAGATTTTCATTCAATAGCAGCAGTTTATTGGTTTCCTTGCCGATAAATATATCTTTTAGATATATAAATGAAATATATAAATACAAACATATACAAATACATAAACACTCACACACACACAATCACATATATATGTATGTATATATATATGTGCATATATATGTGCATATATATATATATATATATATATATATATATATATATATATATCAGCTAATAAAAATGAAGTATTCCGTTAAGGACCACAACAGGATGCTTCTAGCGCATTCTTTGGCTTGATAGGACTCAAGTCATATTATATCTAGCCGACAAGGCGTTTCCAGTTCTGAGCGCACATTCATGTGTTGAGATATAATTAGGATTTCACTTCGTCAGTTATGTGTCATAAAGGGAATATGTTATTTCGGATTTAGATTATATGCGTTGCAACTATGTTACGGTTCGATCATATCACAAATCCTTTTGTTTACTTTTTCTTACAGGTAAATCTGTTTTAATCCTTTGTAAATTATCCGACTAACTAACGACTTAATTCATGAAAAGCCTCTCTGTTACAAGTTGTGTAATATAATATAATCTCATTTTTTTCTCATCGCTCTATCCTGGAAAATAATAGTTATATTTCATATTTGGGTGTGTAAATTTCGGAGGAAATCATTTTTGAAAATGCTTTCGCATATATTCTAGATTATTTAAAGCCAACGACGATGAAAATAACATGTTTTTTTTTTATCTGAAAGCAGTCAGCAAGTCAATCATGTTTCTTGTTTAGATACGTTGATTATTTAAATATTGCTGGAAGATTATATTTGAATACTTAAACGAAAGTATAAATACCTACCTAATATATTAATGGTATTTATCATTACTTTCATCGGATTTGAGTAAATAGTGTATATAATAGTAATTTATTTTGAGGACTAGAGTATTTAAGTTGCTCTTTTTTGTTATTGAATTAAAAATTCATTAATATAGTATTCATAAGAAAAAATGGGATGGGTGTACGAAGGTTAATTGCAAGCATCAATACTGAATTACTCATTTACAAATAATGTTGTTTATGAGAGATTTTTAATATTAGTCTCGCAAGGACGATACATAATTATTCACCTGCACATGATGCCGTTCTATTTCGTCGCGTTTCTGGGAAAATCATATTCTCAAATGATTCACTTAGAATGTATCTGTATACATTATTTGTTGTCTCTTTTAGTCTTAACTCTTTCATAACGATTTCTTTTTGAGAAGTGGTGGTTAATTTTCGCAAGAAAACTCTGTTATCAGGAGTTAGTCAGCAGTAACAATTGAGTTACAACTTGTAATTTTAGGAAAACGTTGTATGTTTTCACTGCTCCCCATACAAATAAATTCATAGAATGCTTCAACTAAATTACCAAGGTGTTCACAGTCTATTTGTTTTCCGAAATGCTTTTTCATAAGTGTTCTCCTTTTCATTGACAATAACTGAAATAATCGCTGTCACTGTGAAGTTGACTCCTATATTACATACATTTTCTTTCCTGCTTTCGAAAAGAACTATGACAGGCCTGTGGTGCTTGAATTTAGTATAGATTTCAATATGAATATTTATTGTGTCTAAAATACATGAGTAATCTAGAAGACAGGAATACTTTTTGGCGTATTTCTTCCTTAGCAGTCATGTTGACACTGGTATTCTATAGCCTTTTAACTACAACGCAATATTGAATTAGAAGGTAGTCTCAGTGTAACATTTTCCAAACAGCTACTAATCTCAGCCTCTTGGGTATTTCTCCTATCTCTTTTGTTCAACAGGTATTTCATAGCTATTTCCTGCTCTTGGCGTACGGAATATTTCTAATTCAATCATTTGCTGCGATAGGTTCATCCGACAATTCTAGTGTAGAATGCAACAAATTCAGAACTGAATGTTTCTTCAAGAGTACTTAATCTGTTCGTAATATGTTGCTTTTGAGGAACAAACATTTGGTTGGTGCATTTGTTAAACAGATGCTATATCAGTGATATATGTCGCTCATATGACATTTATCATCTTCTTTCGGACGTAATGTTTCTCGATGCCACAGTTTCGCTGAAAGATTTCAATTAGCGTCAGAAGCATTCAATGATGCACATTCCTAGTAGGGTTCGCTATATATTATTATATTACAAATTGATTGCGAAATAAACCCTGTCATAAGGAAACAGCTCTGACTGCCATAATTTTAAAAGATTTGCACGATATATTTTGTTGCTGTATCTTTATTCATAACACATATACTAACACATATTTGTCAAAAACTAGGTATTGACAGAACTCGAGGATAAGTGGCGTTTAGAGACCTTTCAGTGAGTTTTGTCTTGAAGGTTATGTCATTATTAATTATGTAGTGTGTATAAATTTGTATATATTTTCATCCTAAAAATACAAATCATCACAAAATAAATAATAATTGTTTGTTACGCAGGTAATACATATTGTTAAGGAAACCACACATTAAGACAAAATTTCGTAAAATTAAATGCAGTGGTTATAGTTAGAAAAGAAGCAGAAATAAGGGGAGATTATCTACTTGGAACGTTTCTTTTGAAAACGTTAGGAAACATTTATCTTGCTGTTCCAAAGCTGATGACTGAGTGAGTCTTTGTGTCGTTGTTTGCCTTAGGATGACAGCAACTACAGTAGCATGTTTGAGATATAATGTTTTCGGTAACAAAGTGCTGGGATTAAAGTCAAACGCCTTTTCGTTATCAAATCATTGTCACAATGATGTCACAATATTTCTGTGGTAGATTTTTTTCTATTACAGTAGAATGATAAATGAATGGTTATACAAAATTGTTTTCAAGAATACGCCTGCACAGCCATTGTCAACAGGACCTGTGTGGATGGTGTTTCAAAACCAGGAAACTAAAATGTTATCCGCAACTGCTTCAAAAGTCAAAACTTCTCCCGAGTAATGATAAATTCATTTGTAGCTATAATGATTGGTTAGGTTACTAACTAAGTAATAATCTTGAAAAGCGGTGATTACACACACGGGAAATGACCAAAGAACATGTAGGTAGCACCATCCTAATGCAAAGCATATAGCTGTTCGCAGTTGCTGTTATCAACCTTTTGGCATTGAAAGTTTTGTCTGTTTGTTACAAACTGGCTACTTCTTTATAGAAAGAATTCCAATTAGTGAAAAACCAAGGAGTAAATAAATACATAGTCAGGTATAAATATAAAACCTGGATTGGGACATTCTGAAAAATGGTTTAAGATTAGAACTCAATATTTGCCTAGTACCTCGTACTTTCTTATATTTCGATTTTAGCATACACTATATACATTTCAAATTATTGAAATTCATTAAACACTACATAAATACTTCAATACCTTTCTCTTCATTTGTTTATGCCTTAAATGCTAAAGTCTGTTAACCTAATTTCTAGTTTTTTTAATTCAATTTTACTTTGATGTGGGGGCGGCGATACACTGTCACCTTTAATAGTCAATCCTTCTACCTTGTACTGCTGAACTGCAGATATTTTATTGTTTTCATGTATCTATATCTAATTCTCTGCACGCTTCTGTGAAACATGCTGTGTTTCTTTCTCTGCCTTTTTTCTCCTCTCATTTAAAACCTTATACACACATACAACACACTCACAGGCATACATATCTTTGGTATATTTTGCATTCATCTTTGTTTTTCAGTTTTTGTGCCCATTAATTAGTAAGGAGATGAATTTTGTTAATTGTCTAATCAATAACGATTTATTTAACATTTTTTTATTCATTGTCTCTTTGAAAATATATTCTTGTATATGTCAAACCTTGTTACTAACAATCATCATCTCTAAATGGATGTAACGAATGTCTAATGTGATATAATTAAATTAGGTCAATTTCTTTAGTTACAATGATTGTTTACTTCATGTTCAAAAATGGTGATGCGATGTGTTTATTTTAGATTTATATGTTTTTCCTGTCGTTACTTTCCGTATGTTTTTATATCGCAGTTAGTATGTTAAAGTTTAGCGATCAATGTCTTGAATATCTTTTTCTCCAACAGCGAGAAAATATCTTAGAATTTCCAGCAAAATATGTACAATTTAAATTATGGATTTATTTGATTTCCGAATAATATTTCAGGTTATATTATATAATATACTACGAGTTGAAAAGCATTATACCACACCTGTAGGTATTTCAAGAAGATGGAAATACGTAATTATAACTTAATATGTATATTATATATATAAATCTATTTAATTGCTGACGAAAGTGAGAATTATATTAACAAAAATGAATGCTCTTAGCAGTAGATATTCAAATTATTTGAAGTATAGAAGTATATATTATAAACGTGACTGAATCAAGACATTTAAACAAACATATTTCGATCTTTGCGGCATCGGAATAGAGTCAGTAATACTCGATTTCACTCCACATACCCGAAATTGCTGTCCTGCCAAAATTTGAAACCAATATTTTATCTTGAACTGGGGTTTTGATTTATTTCACACCGGTTCGTCATTTACCATTATAATTTCTATACATGCACATAAAATAGATCAGAATTTATAGAATATAATTCTTAAATAAAATTAATAAGGTTTAAAATGCAGTTGATGTTATGGTATTTTCATTTTGTTGCTTTTATTAACATTTACTCGCTATCATTTCATTTAAAATCTGAGATGTTTCAAAAATAGCCAAGGTTATACATTCTGGTGATTAGACAGTCTATTATTGTTGTATGATTTTACGACAGGGAAATAGTTTTATAAGATTATTATTTTTACACTCTTTCAATAAAGTTTTATGCAGACACAAAATCTCACACTTTATTACCTCAGTATTTGAATTAAGGGATTTTGTAAAAGTCAAAGACAAACAGGATTAAAACGTATATGTAAAAAGCTGAGATAAATACCTATAGTAATTTGTCAAACATTCTAATAATTCTGATATTAACATTGAACTATATCTTACCAAATAACTTATAATGTTTATTTATGAAATATTCTTTATTTCCTTTTAGCAATGGCGAGACATTTACCTGAAGTGGAACCCAGAAGATTACGGAATGATAAAAAATGTCAGAATACCACCTGATGCTATTTGGATGCCAGATATAAAACTTTATAACTAGTGAGTAATATATGCAAATTTACGGAGGTCTTAATGGATGAGGAGAAACTACGACGTCCTCGAACACTGAAAACATATTTTATGATTTGAATAAATGAACATATCGTATATATATTGCAGAGGTTTAGAAATAATATTACTAAATGCTATCGGTCTCCTTAATTTAATATGGACATGGATGCTTTTCATGAATGAATTATATTTTATTTTGATCAAATATAAATATTGTATGCATATCATATAATGCAATGGTGCGTGATGCCATTGACTAATCTAGGATTAACAGACATATATTTACAGCAGCATTGTATATGAAAATATATAATAATATAATGTCTCTCGGTCGTAATTGCTGACTGTGAGCACAATTTTTCAGTGTTCAGTCAACTAAAACAGCAGTTGAATTAGCGTGTTCGTAGCTGAGTATACCACATATTCATGCACTCTAAATTCAACACTTTCCATCTACGTAGTTTCATTCATGAGTCATGATTCGACCTGAGTCAATAGTAAAACAAATTTGTCCAAGATGCTATATATTGGGGAGGAACCCTGGAAGCTGAAGTTGAAAATAAAATTTTTAAACGACACTCAGCACAAGGAGTCTACTGAAGCTCTATATAAAATTTGTGTATATGCGTGCGTACATGCATTCGTGTGTGTGTTTGTGTGTGCTTAAATGCATATGTCTATATGTGTTGTCTTAAATTTGAACTGTGAAAGCAAGTAATTATTTATTTTTCTCGGACGTCTGTTTCTTTAATATATTTAATATCTCTTTCCAGTGCTGATACCCGGTTAGAAGAGAAACGTGATGCATTGGTAGTCCTCAAATACAATGGTACGGTGTTCTGGATGCCACAGGCAATTTTTAAAAGTTCATGTTCAATAGACATCACATATTTTCCCTTCGACGCACAGACTTGTTACTTAAAATTCGGCTCTTGGACTTACGATGGAAATAAACTAGATGTAAAATTTTGGCAAAATGTACAGGGATTCGAACTTACAGACTATGTGCCTAGTAACGAGTGGGATATTCTCGATTCATCTGCAATTAAGCACACAAAATATTATCCGTGTTGCTCGGAACCATATCCCGATTTGACGTTTACATTGAAAATTAAAAGAAAAGTTGCTTTTTACAACTATATTTTGATATTGCCTTGCGTACTTTTATCCTCTCTCACAATGGTTTTGTTCTGGTTACCACCAGAATCTCCGGCCAAAATGCAGTTAGGTAAGTACCTAAGAATATTTATACTTCCTATTTTGAAAACAATTTTGAACCTTTGATACGAAGCAATTTTAAGCAATCGGGTTTATTTGAAACATAAAAGTTTTTCTTTAATTATTCTGGAATTGTTTTAAACACTATTCTCTTCCAAATTAATCGAAAATCCTGAAAGTAATTTGTTGAGTATAATGTTCTTGTGATATCAAGGTAAACAAAGTAAAATTGAGAAGTTATTGTCTCATCGTTAGTATGTAAAAGTCTACTTGTGGTCATGGAGAAAGCAATGATAAACATTTTCCTGTGTAGTTCTTTTGTTTTAATCATCACAAGAAAGTATCTATACCTGTTGGAAAGGTTACGTATCGATGTTGAGCTTTTCTCATTTATACTAGAACTGAAAAGAAAATTTTTCGTTATAAATTTATGAAAATATTATACATTCTAAATGTAGAAGAATACCTACAGTTTTTAAACCCGTAGGAAAAGGATTTTAAAAAATCAATTAAATCTTATAAAAACGATGCTAACGTAGTTGATATATGTATATTCATATATATTAGACGAACACGCACATACACACACAACCGAAGACCTCCCATTTGTTCACCCTCCCTAAGTAATTGAAAACACACCGTCTCTGAAACCGACACTTTCACCGATATAACTAGCTTAATCTCCTGTTATATCAGCCACTTACTCTGTAAATAAGAAAGCGTAAGGTGGGAGAGAGAGAGAGAGAGAGAGAGAGAGAGAGAGAGAGAGAGAGAGAGAGAGAGAGAGAGAGAGAGAGAGAGAGAGAGAGAGAGAGAGAGAGAGAGAGAAAATTGGAGCAATTCCTTAGCAGACATTTTATTAACCCGGCAGCCGAATTCTCCAGAAATTTTATCGTCTTAAATAAAGATTAAATTGAACGACATTATAGATTTTGGTATTTGAACCCATATGCTAACTTTTCCAATATTTAGTTTGCAAAAATGGACACTTAATGACACTGTTCCAGGCAAGAATTTCAAACATCTTCACGTTGACCTTCGCATATGCGTCTAGCCGGGCTAAATATGAATGCGCTGAATTTCTCATTAAGAGTTACTTTTGTTTTCTTCAGTTACTCTGGTAATGTTAATTCTAAAAAGCATTATGACATCTATGCAATACCTTCTCTGTAACGTATGGGGAAATGTCATACATCCTATGACATTGGGGAAATTGATCTTCACCACAAATTTCAGATAGGTACCCAAAAGGATGGCCTACAGTATATATTATACATATATACATTCACTTTTATATATTAAAATAATTGGCTTTGTAATCACTTGGGTAAATGAAACTGATGAAATGTAGCTTGTCTAGTTGACTTTTAGCCATATTTTTATGCATATAATTTGATTTAATCGATTTTACTCCACCATAAAATGAGTGTTTTACGCTAATGTTAGAAATCTTTATGAATATGCGCGCCTGTGTGGTAAGAAACTTGCTTGCGACCTGCATGATTCCGGGTTCAGTCCAACTGCATGGAACCTTGGGCAATGGACGTCTACTATAGCCACGAGCCGACCAAAGCCTTGTGGATTTCGCAGACAGAACCATGAAGAAGCCTGTCGAATATATATTTTTATGTGTGTGTGTGTGTTTACGTTCCGGTAACCTACCTGCTGGGCAACAAAGGCCGATAAGATAAGTACTGGGGTCGATTTATCAAAATTCTTCAAGGTGGTGCTCATCATCGTCGCAGTCTAATGACTGAAACAAGTAAAAGATAAATGATAAATGATTATACTGTAGATCAGTAGAGCGTCGAATACAATAACTTGTCCCTTTACTTTCTAAATTGCCTTTTTTCCTTTACATCTTTCTCTCTTGATACCATTAAATTACTGGGTTCAATATTATCGACTGTTCCTTCCCTTAAATGTTTTGGTTATAACACTGTGTTAGAAGTGATTAATATTGTTATAAATAGCATAGAGTTTTCTACACTGGCATGCACTTACAACTCGCTTCAATTAATAAATACTCTTTATTGTAAACATTTCCCTTAATCTTTCCTGCATTGTTAAGTAATAAGATGTTTTTAATCGAGACAGCTCATTTGCAGATGTCTAAATCAATCCTAAACATAATACATTGGCTAAAATTTTAAACTGCAAAACACTGCATTTGCTCACAAACGGAAATAAAACAACGAACAAAACTAGACTGCCGACACAGTTTCAGTGTATGAGTATATATACAACATTTAAATATTAGCTTCTTTCATGAACTTCTAGCTTCATACACTTTTCTAAATCACCAAATTTCTATTGATCCTCAGCTGATTGTTTAAGCACAGAAAACCAATTTTGGTCGTAGCTCACCAAATGAATATGTCAAGGCCATACTGAGAAGTTTGACATATTTATGTTATCTGCTGATACGCAATAGTTTTCTTTTAAAGTTTATTAAAATAGCTGTTCAAATAGCATTTCTATAAAAATGTTTTGCTTAATTTTTCTATGAATTACAATCTTGTTTTGTGTGCACGGAAATCTGTGACTGTGAGCATTACCTTACATATGATATACTAACGGAGCTTCTAGTTCAGCGCTTTGCACCTATTTTCCAATTAACAATTCAAGTGTATTCTTTTTGATACAAGATAGTGCTAATAAAACGGTATTTCATAGTGCCATGTGAAATATCAAGAAGCCCAGACGTATATAAGTTCAGTCATAATTCACTAGTATAATTTAATAGATTATCTATGCTTGATCCTGCAATGGTGCTAGAATCTTGTTTAACATATGTGAAACTGCTACGTTCTGTGTCATACATATTTCGAGGAAGCCAATTTCTACAGTTCTTCCAGGAAAATGTTATTGATAGAATTATTTCTATTCGTGAATATAAGATTATGCAAGTGTTTCCTCAGTTTGTGTGTATGGGGGGTGGGCGTGTATGGGCTGATTTGACTGCCATTTCCAGTTGTTACAAGCAATCTCTTGAATCTCTTGAAGGTTGCCCTCTTTTACAATGATGGTGTATTTTAATCGGCTAATATTTTTAGCAGGCCGAGAGACGGCGTAAAGACTCCTTTCACAGATCGTCTTATTCTGGTTTTTCAATCCGGTGCCCAGGTTGTAATAAATATTTTTCAAATTATCTAAATGGCTCACATATAAATAATGCTTGCCTACACTTGCGTTCCAATTGCTTTTCTTTGGTTAAAGATGAAGTCACTTTTCTGCACAAGAAAAGTGAATTACTTGTAAATCTTCAATATTTCACATTTTGCTTTCAGAATCACTTGTTTAAAATTTTCTACCGAGTAATATTTTTTCAAGTATCTAATTAGGTTTCTTCGATTCTTTTTCCTTTTGTTAGACTACTAATCTAATGAAAAATAAGCAGCTTTTTTCTAATAATTCCTTTTTTCTAATAATTTCTTTACTAATTTGAATCTAAATGCTCTTGCATACTTTTTGTATGTTTATCGAGTTAATATCCAAATTCTTTAGGTATGAGTTTGCCAATTGCTTTAAAAGTATCTAGTGTAAGTAGCTGTAATTACAATTATTATTTGGCAGAATAACAAAAGATAGATTAGTAACTTCGCAAGAGCGAGTGTCAACGTACTTTGTGGTATTTAGTTACGTCCGTTAACCTTTTTACATTTGAACGTTACCGGGGCTGACATTGCTTTTCCTCCTTCAGGAGATCGAGTTAATCGTGTGAGAACACACCCTCGTCCAAAATATCGTGTTGAATTATATACGTTCCTTATGCTGTAAATTGAAATCCCTCTTGGGTCGTCTCTGACAACCATTCTATTAATAGTTGACAAAAAATAATGCCATAATGTGATAGTGGGAGTGGTGGATCGATTATCACAGCTCGAGTACTTAACTGGTATATCATTATATCGACCCAGAAGGGTAAAAGGCAATGGTGATTTCCAAGATATGCAACGAATAATAAAAGATATTTTTTTATTAATTAGACAAGGCCAACAATTTTGAAGGGAAGAAGAGGTGTTTGGTTGGTCCTTTTTTTATCAGCCCTTCCTCCAAAGGATGAAAATCAACTTCAGTGAAATTTGAACTCAGAACGTGTATCAGAAAATGCCACAACCCACTTTTGTCCGGCATGCTAACGATTATGCCAGTTTTCACTACTACTACTACTACTCCCACTACTACTACTACTACTACTACTACTACTACTACTACTACTACTACTACTACTAAATTCATTATTGTTTACTGAGTGAAATTATATATATCAACGATCCATACATATAGAGATAGTTAAACACCCAATAGGCCTTATAAATATGTGTAGGGTGGGACGAATAAGTTTTATAAAATCCTGGAAGTTTTATTGTATAAACCGAAAACGCTAAACAATGAATGTCTGGGCGTGTTTAGAGCATTATATATAATTATATATAGTTACAAGGAATATGTAAAAGAAAGTAAGCCATAATTTACTTTCAAAAGGAATCAAATTAACTAGACATATGTCGGAAGAAGCTAACTATGGTAATGACACTTGATTGCACCACAAATCCTCAGTTTTTCCATATGTTTTTTTATAGATAGGATGTTTAGAATCTTACATCTCGTACATAGCAGACATATAACAGAACGTAAATCCTTTCAGAACGTTTCAATAATATATTTTTAGTTTATGATCATTGTCGTTGGACCCATCTACTGTGTGATCAATAACTACATCGTATAACAAATATTGCTGTTGTCTTTGAGTAATTTTACGTGTTTTGTGTCTTTCTGTGTCTTTATCATGTATCTGATTGACTGTAAATTTCACACCTTTCCAAAAGGAGTTGGGTTTACCTTTTTGGTAGAAGGGCTTCCCTGTCCCAGAAGATTCCTTCTCTCGTATCGGAGACGAGTCTCACTTCAAAAAAAAAAAAAAAATGCAAAATTCGCTGTCTGCCAGACTGAGAGATTTTACATTAGTGAGAAAAGTGAAACTGATATTCTAAACTCGGATTGCACAAATATAGTCTTTAAAATTATTTCTTTTAAATTATCTAATTCCCGGAAACGTATTATCACACTGGATATATTAACAAATCACCATATACATAAGTACGCATACACACACACACACACACACACACACACACACACACACACACACACACACACACACACACACAAACACACACACACACACACACAAACACACACACACACACGCACAAACATACACGCGCACAACATACACGCACACACACACACTCACACCCACTTATATATATGTATGTATGTATGTATGTATGTATGTATATATGTATGTATGTTTGTGTGTATAATAATAATAATAATAATAATAATAATAATAATAATAATAATAATAATAATAATAATGGTAATAATAATAATAATAATAATAATAGCAATCATGATAATAATAATCATTATTATTATTACGATAATGATGAAAAAAAGGTTCACGCAACAAAACAATACAACATAATTAATTAAAGAGGTAGCTGGGGCGTAAAAGAAAACAATTAAGCAGGGTATAGCAGCAAAAATTTGCCGCATAAAACGGTATGAAAAAAGGGAACGCTTCTTCCAACAAAATAGATTATTGAAAGTAAACACAAAAAGTTTTTACAGAGAGTTAAACAAAAGAAATCTATCAATAGATGACATGCTAACATCGGCGATTCACTCCAGGAGATCACGGACACAGTAAGGAGTACCAGCAACTTGAAAACTCCAAGAAAAGACAAAGTCTCCAACTTCTAGTTGAAACACCTCACCATTACTAATAACCACATAGCGGTAGCATTCAATTTATTGATAAGCGAGCAAGTATCAACACCAAACTGGATGCTAGAAGGAAAAACCGCCCTAATTCCCAAAAACAAAGACACGTATACCCACAAAATTACAGACTAATCACATGTCTATCAAAATCCTACAAAACTGTAACATCAGTTGTCTATAACAGGCTTATAAAATAAAGGAATGTAAGAGGATAAAGACAAAACTGAACATGTCTTGGATTGATTACCAGAAAGTATTCGACAGTGTTCCACACTCATGGATACTGGAATTTCTCCACACAAATAAAGTAGCCCCAACATTACTAAAATATTTTAAACATGCAATAGCAAACTGGAAAACCAGTATAACATTAAAAATGACTCACAAGTCATTAAAACCTACCCTATAACAATCAGAAGGGGGATTTTCCAGAGAGAGACTCACTCCCACTACTACTTTTCTGTCATTCTCTGACCCCGCTAACAAGCTTGTTAAACGAAGCCACCCTTGGTTATAGGTGTTATGGACAAACAAAAAACCGTCTCCTATTCATGGATGACTTAAAAGCTTTTTCTAAAAGCGCAATGAACCGAGAAACCTTCACCAAATTGTCCATAGTATCAGCAAAGGCATTGGAATGAGCATGGAGCTGGAAAAATGTACCAAACTCACACTGAGGAGAGGCAAATTAATCAACACTGAAAACACTGCACTCGACATACACACAGAAATCAGAGAATTAGACTACAATCGCCTATACAAATATCTAGGAATAGACTAAACAGCCAAATATATAACAAAAGAATGGAAGATAAAATTAGGAGAGTTTGAAAATACAGTAGAGTTTGACTTATATTAAACACTGAACTTAATGCTAAAAATAAGATAATACCGGTTTATAAATTATAGCTTTAACATAATAAAATGGAATATCAATGAAGTGTGAAACCTAGATAGAAAAACCAGAAAACTATTAAGAGCATACCGAAGTAACCACCCAAAAGGCTTTTGACAGTGTTCCCCACAAGTGGATCCTCGAAGCACTAGCCATAAACAAGGTGGCAACAATGATTATAAGATACATCAGACACTCTATGAATAAATGGCAGACAGTGCTACAGCTGCAAACAAAAGAGGGACTCGTGAAAACGAAAGCCATCCCCATTAGAAGAGGAATATTCCAGGGAGACACGCTCTCGCCACTCCTGTTCTGCTTGGCACTCACATCTTTAACTGGCTTGCTAAGTAGAACTGGATGCGGATACAAATGTTACGGCAAAACAATCAGCCACCTTTTATATATGGATGACCTAAAATTATACGCTAGAAATGATAAAGAGCTGGAAACACTACTACAGACGGTACATGGATTTATCAAAGAAATAGATATGAAATTTGGATTAGAAAAATGTACCAAAGCAATCCTGAAAAGAGGAAAACTAGTTACGAGTAGCAACATCACACTAGATAAAGCCAATGAAATAAGAGAATTGGACCAAAGCCAGACATACAAATATTTAGGAATCAATGAACTAAATAGGATACAACCCACACAAATGAAAGAGAAAATAAAGAAAGAATACTATAGACGAGTTAGATCAATACTTAAAACAGAGCTCAATGCTAAAAACAAGATAATAGATATTAACACTTTAGCCGTCCCAGTTATAAGTTACAGCTACTATATCCTTACCTGGACACTAAACGAACTATCTAAAATAGACAGGAAAACAAGAAAAATAATGACAGGATCTAGGATGCACCACACAAAATCTGACATAGAAAGACTATATATACAACGTACAGAAGGTAGTAGGGGTCTTATACAGCTGGAAAACTATTATAAAATTACCACCATAGGACTGCAAAAATACCTACTTCAGAATCAAGGAAAACTAATACAAATAGCCACAAAACACGAGCAAAACAAAAAAACTGTTTTCAGTATTTAAGGAAGCTGACAAATACCCTCAAGAAATCATACTACCTAATAAATACGAAGAAGAAGAAGAAGAAGAAGAAGAAGAAGAAGAAGAAACAACAAAAGCTATAAAACAAATGAAATCCAAACTAAAAGTAGAACAGCAACGGACCATGATAAAACGATGGCAAGAAAAGCCCCTACATGGTAAATACTGGGCTAAACGAAATGCAAAAAAAATAGACATAGAAAAATCCCAGCAATGATTGAGAAGCTCAGGACTCAAAGCCTCCCCACTAGAAATTACCAGAAACATATAAGGAAAAGAAACATAACAAGTAACTTCAGAATATGTGGAGATGGACAAGAAGCAATAAATTATATTATCACTGGCTGCCCAGTCCTGGCTAAGAAGGAATATATTCACAGACACGACAGAGCTGGGACCTATATACACTGGAAGCTATGCCAACACTATGGAATGACTACAGAAAAAAGATGGTATAGACACACGCCAGAAAAGATCACAGAAAACGAGAAAGCAACCATATTCTGGGATATGCCAATACACATAGTTTGAGGAATTAAGGCCAATAGACTAGATATAGTTGTCAAAGATCATGAAGAAAAAAATGTTTTCTAATTGATGTATAAATACCAGCAGATGACAACGTTTCCCTACAAGAAATGGAGAAACTTTCAAAATCGAAAGACCTGGAAATAGAGGTAACTCGAATGTGTAATCTAAAAGCTGAAGCAATTCCTATCATAGTAGGTGCCTTAGGTATAATAAAAAATATTCAGACATATACATAACAAAAACACCAGGACTTCCAAATATATATAATAGACAGAAAATTGCACTACTGGGCACTGCACACATCCTACGCAAAACACTTTCAATACAGTAACCAATAAGAGTATCACAGCAAACCACAGCACATACCCAAGGCACACAGAGCTGCGCTCGGTAGTGAAGTGAAAGCACGTCATAAAAATAAAACTACTGAATAATAATAATAATAATAATAATAATAATAATAATAATAATAATAATAATAATAATGATAAATGCCCTGATACAGTACCAGCCTATGACTCTTATGACTTCTGATCTTAACTGATTGGAAGTGTTATCATGTACACGGTTTTGTCATGCTATAAAACGTGGACTACAGCAAATATTCTGCTCAGTGCCACAGATTTGCTTGTCAGTTGTTTGACCTTAACTAGTTGAGCCTGTCCTTTAGTGGCTGACGGTATGTGCATCTCTGATAAT
This sequence comes from Octopus bimaculoides, assembly GCF_001194135.2. Classification (NCBI taxonomy): domain Eukaryota; kingdom Metazoa; phylum Mollusca; class Cephalopoda; order Octopoda; family Octopodidae; genus Octopus; species Octopus bimaculoides. The sequence goes on along the minus strand of NC_068981.1, from coordinate 118,188,538 downwards.
AAGAAGTAGTTGGGAGCATCATAGCCAAGTGTTAAAAGGAATTCTTTGGGGTTTGGATGATTCACCTTTAGAAACTTGGGTATTTCGTTTAAAAACCTTAAACAACCCCTACTCAGGGACCTTTTGAGCAGGATGGGCTACTCGACCTGAAGAAAATTCTAACTGGGCCCCACCTGCAAGGTTATGTGCTGTTTATCTTGATATGAGATCACCATGTCGCACACATACGGTTGTGATGCATGTGCCGGATGTAAACTTATTAGTCGGGTAATCATGATGGGTGTACTGGGCTTCTTATATTTGTACTCCAGTGCCACTCTGATGGCATGCACTGCTCTCTCACTCAATAATAATAATAATAATAATAATAATAATAATAATAATAATAATAATAATAATAATAATAATAATAATAATAATAATAATAACAAAATACAAAGACCTGGAAATAGAGGTAACTCGAATGTGGAATCTAAAAACAGAAACAATTCCTATCATAGTAGGTGCCTTAGGTATAATAAAAAAAATATTCAGACAAATACATAACAAAAACACCAGGACTTACAAATATATATAACATACAGGAAATTGCACTACTGGGCACTGCACACATCCTACGCAAAACACTTTCGGTACAGTAACCATAAGTGCACCACAGCAAACCACAGCACGTACCCATGGCGCACAGAGCTGCGCTCGGTAGTGAAGTGAAAGCACGTTAAAAAAATAAAACTACTGAATAATAATAATAATAAAAATAATAATAATAACAACAACAGCAACAATGATGATAAAGATATTAATAATACAGTTCTATATTTAAGAGATGAGGAATTTTGTACATTATTTACGATTGACATTTTGTTTGTTAACACAATATTTCGGATGACATATCCTCCAGCCTTCATCCGGAGTCTTGGGGAAATTTCGAACCTGGGTTCTTCTTCCTAAGGTATTTTTCGA
>NC_068981.1:118186750-118187565 GCF_001194135.2 Octopus bimaculoides | reverse complement strand
CCAATTAATTAAGATCAGAAGCCATGAGAGCCACTGCCTGGTACTGCATCTGGGCACTTATTATTATTATTACTATTTAGGTTACTGCCTGGAATCGAACTCGGAATCTTGGGGTTAGTAGCCCGCGCTCTTAACCACTACGCCATATGCCCGTGGGCATGTCCGTCAAATGTAAATAATGTACATAATTCCTAATTTCTTAAATATAGAACTGTTATAAGAGGTATTTTGACGAGATCAAAAAAGTACTTAGAATTATAAAGTGGCGAATGCTGTCCTTCTTTGGAGTAAACAGGATGTGGAACGGCAGTTGTTAGTGTAACAAGCATAGCGTTGCAAGATCAAGCCTGTATCACAGTGGGTCGTTGGGGGGAAGCGCGGGGAGCATGTTTAGTGACGAGCGCGCAATGAATTTTCCCGCCAAGAGGGAAAAATATTGAAAATGTATTAAGGAAATGAACAAGACATACTCGTGTATTTGTGAGTCCATGTTTATTGTATGCATGGTATTAAATTATATATCAAATTTACAAATATAGATACACGCACACACATACATACACACACACACACACACAGGTACAGGGTGGTTGAAAAGTTTGTTTCCCAAACACAGGATTTCAGGTTCAGTTCCACTGCGTGGCACCTTGTACTATAGCTTCTGGTCGACCAAAGCCTTGTGAGTGCATTTGCTAGACAGAAGCTAAAAGAAACCCGTGGTGTGTGTGTGTGTGTGTGTACATATCTATCTATCTATCTATCTATCTATCTATCTATCTATCTATCTATCTATCTCTCTCTCTCTCTCTATATAT
>NC_068981.1:118179395-118184707 GCF_001194135.2 Octopus bimaculoides | reverse complement strand
ATACCGCCACCCCCACCCCACCCCACGTGACTCCTACACATTAACAGCTGCCTTTTACTAACAATCTTTCTCTCTTCCTATATACACTGCGGTGTATGTACATGCATGCATACATTCATGCACACACACACACACACACACACACACACACACACACACACGTAAGCACATAGGTACAAAACAAGAGGTAAAAATGCAGTACACGATACCAAAGGTTAAGTACTATACTATTTTATTAAAGCTGAAAAATTTTCCCAAACTTTTACTCAGAGTTTCACGCGACATTCATCAGACATCGTCCTCTTCTTTCCCTCTGTATCTGCCCCGCCACCATTACTACCTTTGAACTTCTCCCCATACCCTTCTCCCACCTACCTACCTCGTTCAATAATCCCCGATTCTATTTCTCGCGTTGATGCCACGGCTCAGGGATTCAAGGGTACTGCTTGCCTGTTCTGCAGTTCGTATTACCAGCCGTCCGAACCATCTCAGTCAGCGCACTAGCTATGCATGGCCTGTTAAATTCTTACCATTCTTAGGACGCTGAATATTTTATCATTGTTTGGTAATGATATTTGTCTAATATATGTTGCACTACAATCACATATATATAAATATGTATGTATGTATTATGTGTGTGTGTGTGTGTATATATATATATATATATATATAGTGAATCCAAACAAAAAAGAGGACAAACAAGAAAAAACAATAACGCGAGGACGTGTATTATCAGACGCTCAGGAAAGGAAGGAACGAGGATTTAACGTTTCGAGCCAAGCTCTTCTTCAGAAATAGAGGAAAGTCCAAAGGAAGATCTAAGACTAACAAGTGCATTGATGAGTAAAGTGTTAGGAAAAATGCTGAATCGGAAGGACTCAGGACCAGATTTAGTTCAAGGGTACTGGCGAAAGAAATTTAGGAGTTTACATGGGAGACTGAGGGAACAACTTCAGGATTGCTTGAATAGACGAATAATACCGGATTGGATGACTAGAGGGAGAACAAAACTCCTTATGAAAGATAAGAGCAAGGGTAATACAGCTACCAATTATATACCACTCACTTGCTTACCATTGGTGTGGAAGCTGTTAACAGGAATGCTTTCAGAAAGTGTTTATGAGCACCTTGACAACCAGAATTTACTGTCAGAAGAACAGAAAGGTTGTAGGAAGAAGGCCAGAGGAACGCATGATCTATTATACAGAGACAAAGCAGTTCTAAATGAAATAATAAAAGCTACAAGGAAAAATCTAACAATAGCATATATGCCTGTGAGCCTTTTATGCCATTATACATACATACATACATACATACATACATGTGTGTGTGTGTGTGTGTGCGTGTGTGTGTGTGTGTGTGTGTGTTATATTATATTATATCATATACTATATAAACGCACGCGTGTACCTACGTACACACAAAGTGACTGCAAGTTGTTAGCCTTAACCCTTTAGGACCGGGTGTGTCTTATTGACACAACTTGCTTTCTTCTGCAGAGGGCGGGTGTGGCTGATTAAAACTGCTAAATTCTGAAGACAAGTGTGGTGTATGAGCCACATTTGTGTTATAAGCGAGTTTATTGATTATCATCATGTATTCATTCCCTTTATATTTTTTTGCGTTCCGCATGAAAAGACTTGCTATTTACCCCCGACCTGAAAGGGTTAAAGTAGAGAACAATGGACAACGTTAAGCTGCAAGTTATTACATAAGTCACGTGGCAAGCTGAAAACTGTGTCATCTCGTCGCCGACCAATATGTATTTTTATACTTCATACACATCACACATGGAAAGTCGATCGCGTTGAACTGCGGCACTATATGAAGTACTATAGTTGGAATAACATAGAACACAGGTGAGGGAGGTGGCGTTAAACTGTGCCGCCCCCGGAGAAAGTATTTCTGTTACAGTGGGAATAGGCCAGAAATTTTGAAGGGAAGGGCAAATCGGTTAGATTGCTTCCCCCACCTCCCAACACTTGACTTGTATTTGTTTTATCGATCGCTGTCGACCTCGTCAGATTTTGAACTCAGAATCCGAGTCGGAAGAAATAGTAGAAAGCATTTTGTTTCCGACACTCTGACGATTCTGGCTGCCCGTTACCTTCACGAGACTAAAAAGCGCTAGCCCCCCGCCCCCCAATACCCCCACTCGTGCCACCCACCTCAGCACCGAGATCGAAATAGATTGTCTGCTTATCTGTCTCACGTTTTGATTGATCGATCGGTCTAAAACAGAGGATCAATAGTTTCAGAACTAAATTTATCTTTGTCACTGTATTTTGTTCTGCGAGGGAGAGAAAAGAAAGGGTGAACATCACACACAACTCCTGCTTCATTTTATCGATCCACTGACAAGGCAAATAAACAAAACAAAACAAACATTTTATTTTCTTATTTATGTTATAGATTTAATGGTGAACAATAGCGTCGTCGGTCAGAAGTTTGTAAACGTGGATCTGTCAGTGGTTCGCTGTATTCACGACGGTAAATCAGGAGGGAGTATCTGGGACGACGAAGCTGATCTAGAGCAGGGACAGCAGGCGACGAAAGGGCTTTGACAAACATAACTGGTTCGATTAACCGAATGATTCATGAAACAATCGATTAGTTAAGTAGTTAAGTCGTTAAAGAATTAACTAATTAACTAGTTGACGAATGATGAAGGTAAAATAGAACCAGGACGAGAAATTATTATTGGTCCTGTCTGTCTCTCACTCTCTCAATGCACACATACATACATACATACATACATACATACATACATACATACATACATACGTACGTACGTACGTACGTACGTACACGCACGCACATATAAGGCGACAGCGCTAAGCAGTGATGTCTATAAATACAAACTTGTTATCCGTTCAGGATCTATAATTCAAATATGCTTGAGGCATATTTGAACCTGAAAGAAAGTCGTTCACTGTGTCAGACTGTGGGAAGCATGCATTTCTGAGTGGTTGTATAATATGTACATTAGTTTCAAGGTTCATCGAAGGCTGGGACCACGGGCCATATATATATATAATTAGACTTACACAAACTTATATATATATATATATATATATATATATATATATGGTGGTTGTCTACTCCTTAAACAGAGTTTGACCACCTCCTGCACCTACACCTTAGCCCTTTCATGGCGTCTGATGTGGCTTTTTAAACCAGACAGTGTTTTGAAAAAACACCCACACAGATTGCACCTCTGATTTGCACTACCAATACCTGCAAGTAAGTTCTGCTCATTGTGGATCCCAACATGTCTTTTAAGACCCCCATTGGATTTGCAAACCCTCTGGCACACACCACATTCAAACGTGTGCACAGACATATAATCAGAATAGCTGGGTGAGGTTTGTTTTCCATGGGTTCGCAGGTGAGATTTGAGGCCAGCCAAGGACAGACATTGTCTGTCACAGACTGTGCACACAAAAAGGTCCTTGTCATTCACCTTCTCAGTCTTCACCTTTTTCCTTAAATATATATATATATTTAAAGGGAAGGAGGCATTTGCAAAGGGGCTCGGAAACACTAGTTTCCAGCCGGGAATCGAAACCGTATCAGATTCTCTAGAAACTTTCTGCCGCCACAATTAAGAGACATCTGATGAATATAATGTCGAGATTTGGTGACTGGAGAGGTATAGAGAAGGGGATGTAATTAGGGTAGGAAGGATAGATGAAAAGGGAGAGAGGGGTATAGAGAAAGAATAAGGGGGAGAGGGAGGGGTCAGAGGAGGAGTGAGAGAGAGAGAGTAGAGCAGATGATGAAAGAAAGTAGTGGGAGGTGGTGAGATGGGGAACTGACGGATCATTTGTCTGACTGCAAATATAAACAGCATTAACATCTGCGAATCATTTGCTATCGTCATACATGCATCCTCAAACACACACACACACGCACACACACACACACACACACACACACACACACACACACGCACACACATGTATAGTATTATGTATATTTTTAAACAAAGCGTGGCGCGCGGATACAGAGAGTACATACGAAAGAGAATAAAAGTAGACTCTCGTCTTAAGAGACTTCTCAAAAAGTTCTCAGCCGAATGTTTTAAAAAAAAGTAAGCAAAAAATTACCCCAGTACAGTACCCTGGTAAATAGTGTTTTTATATATTATCTATATTTGGGTATTTTGAAATAATCACCTTGGGAACGCGCCCAACATCAGCCAGTGCGCGCTTTCCACTTCTCAAAAACACCGTTGTAGTCCTCTTTAAGAAGGCCATCCTACACCGCCTTTCATCAACCATTGTCGTTACCTTTCTCAGAAGCTGTAGGCACACGTCAAGATACACCCCGCCCCAACTGCCTCCGCTGCCTTTGATCAAGTATCAAAACATTTTAGTTCTTAGAGCGTTAGACAGAATATTTCGTGCGGTTTTTGAGCCGATTTTCTGTGCTCAGAGTTCATTAGTGCAGGAACGAAATTTACTTAAGGTTTGCAAACAGGGTCGATTATAACAATCTTGATATCAGACAAGCAAGGATATAATAATGGTTTCAAATTATGGCACAAGGCCAACAATTTCGGGGTAGGGTGTAAGTCGATTATATCGACTCCACTCGACTCAAATGGAACTTATTTTATCGACCTCAAGAAGGATAATAGACAGGGTCAACCTCGGCGGAATTTGAACATAGAACGTAGCGACGGACGAAATATCGCTAAGCATTTCGTCCAGCGCGCTAACGATTCTGCCAGATCTATTATTAGCACAAGGCCTGAAATTTTAGGGGAGGGGTTTAGAGAATAACAAACGGTAAAAAATAAACGCGATGCACCAGCGCGATGCATATTTCAGTTTTTGGTGAGAATATTTTCACATACTCCAAAACTGATTCACGGACAAACCGATGGATTGTTTCATTTACTTCATTTCATTTTCATTTACTTATTTCAGTCATTTGACTGCGGCCATGCTGGAGCACCTCGTTTTTGTCGAAGGAATCGACCTCTGGACTTATTCTTTCTAAACCTGGTGCTTATTCTATCGGTCACTTCTGCCAAACCGCTAAGTTACGGGGAAGCAAACATGACAACATCGTTTGTCAAGCGATGGTGGTGGTGGAGGGACAAACACAGACACGAACACACACAAATAAATATATACATATATATATACGACGGGCTTCTTTCAGTTTTCGTCTACCAAATCCACTCACAAGGCTTTGGTCGGCCCGAGGCTATAGTAGAAGATACTTGCCCAAGGTGCCACGCATTGGGACTGGGAAGCAAGCTATTTACCACACAACCACTCCTTGTTCAGCGACGGAAATTT
>NC_068981.1:118176532-118178513 GCF_001194135.2 Octopus bimaculoides | reverse complement strand
ACACACATACAGTGTACATGTCAATGCATATATATATATATTCTTTTATTCCTTTGCTTGTTTCAGTCATTTGACCGTGGCCATGCTGGAGCACCACCGTTAGTCAAGCAAATCGACCCCAGGACTTATTCTTTGTAAGCCTAGTACTTATTCTATCGGTTCTCTTTTGTCCGAACCGCTAAGTTACGGGGACGTAAACACACCAGCATCGGCTGTCAAGTGATGTTGGTGGTGGGGAGCGACAAACACAGACATGCAAACACACACATACGACGGGCTTCTTTCAGTTTCCGTCTACCAAATCCACTCAAAAGGCTTTGGTTGGCCTGAGGTTATAGTAGAAGACACTTGCCGAAGGTGTCACGCAGTGGGACTGAACCCGAAACCTTGTGCTTGGTAAGTCACCCTTGCGCCTATATGTGTGTGTGCACATATATATATATTGAAAATGCACACTGAATATATTAGAATTAATTAGAATTTAATTATATTTTAAAATAGGAATACACTTGACCTGTGAAGCGTTCTCTGAGCATTTTCAACTTTATTTCTCGTATTCCTCCACTTGTTTGGAATAATAACAAGTTATAGAATTATACGTACATACATACATACATACATACATACATACATACATACATACATATATATATACATATATATACGTACATACGTACATACGTACATACATACATACATACATACATACATACATACATACATACATACATACATACATACGCGCGCACGGAGAGAGAGTACAGATAGAAAGTGAAAGAGGGAGAGAAAGAAAGAGAGATGACAGACACTCACACAAGTCAACATATTTCAAAACGAGGCTGAATATCACACGTGTTTTTCTCAACAGGTCAGTTTTATCAAAGACCAACGTCTGAAAAATAATGTTGCCACGTTTTGTAATACGCGGCTTCAGTTGTGCATTACAGGTAGCTAATGTGCAATATTATCGTACCATATTGTGGTTTATTGTGGTACCCATCCTCGCCCTTCACTATTACTAACGGATTATTGGTAAAGTACTAGAATGCGGTGGGGGATAAACGGAATTCCAAAGGAATGAGAGGGAGAAAGAAGGATTAAGTCTAGTTAGTGTTAAGTGCGGGGCCTGGAAACAGATGCCATGGGGTACAAAATGGAGGAGGAAGAGGGAACGAGATTGGATGTGATTTCAAGTCAGTGTATAGGGAGGTGGTTCTCAGAAAATGTACGGGGACTGCGAGGATGTGTTTGGACCCGGGTTGAGGGAGAGGGGCTCTCACAAAATGTAAAGGGTGATTTGGACTCTAATAGAAAGGAGGTAATTCTAACAAAATGTAAGGGGGTTGCGAGGGTGCTGTTGCACTAGGGCAGAGGGGGTATTCTCACAAATTGTAAAGGAATTGCAAGGGCGCTATTAGACTCCAATAGAGAAACAGGGCTCAGAAAATACAATGAAGTTTTGAGGGTGTTACTGGGTTCCAGTAGAGGGAAGGGGCTCTGAAACAAAATGCAAATGGCTTATGAGGGTTCTTTCTTTCTCTCTTTCTTTTCGAAATATTTTTTTGATAGCTCGATGCATCAGATATCCACTAGTTTCTCGTTGGCTCTCGGGCCACGAACAAATGTGCCAACTGATCCCACTTCCTTTCTGACAGACCTCATTGGGAACTGCGTTAAGATCACAACGTCAACGTAGCCAAAATTAAGAGATAATTATCAATCGATATACACATCTCTCCCTCCTCCCCTTCTCTCTCTCTCTCTCTCTCTCTGTCTCTCTCTGTCTCTCTCTCTGTCTCTCTCTCTGTCTCTCTCTCTCATTTCAGTTAATTGACGAAAGTGGGATGTTAGCGACAGCGTGCCTAACTCAGTTTGGGATTTAACCATGAAAAAAAACGAACAAAAATAAATAAGCAAGTAATTTAATATAAACCGTTTTGAACGGGTGTGGCATACCTCCAGACTCATATTTCTATTATCG
>NC_068981.1:118170827-118176181 GCF_001194135.2 Octopus bimaculoides | reverse complement strand
ACATATTTATAGATAGATAGATAGATTAATTTCGTTTTTGTATTTGGTTTGCAAGATTCTAAATGTGAACTCGTGTGTTGAAGCATGTTTTGTTGTGTCTGGAGAGAGTCTACTCCTGCGCCTATATATACACACACACATATATATACATACACACACACATACATACACACACACACACACACACACACACACACACACACACACACACACACACACACACACACACACACACACACACACACACGCACACACACATCCAATAATTTCGTTTACAGGAACCGTTTTGAATAGTCATGTAAAAGCCGCTATTCTATTATGCCGGGTCCAGTTTAATGATGCCACAGGAGTGGCTGTGTGGTAAGTAGCTTGCTTACCAACCACATGGTTCCGGGTTCAGACCCACTGGGTGACACCGTGGGCAAGTGCTTTCTACTATAACCTCGGGCCGACCAAAGCCTTGTGAGTGGATTTGGTAGGCAGAAACTGAAAGAAGCCCGTCGTATATATATGTGTGTGTGTGTGTTTGTGTATCTATGTTGTTCTCCCCAGCACTGGCAAGGCCTTGGTCGGCCCGGGGCTATAGTAGAAAGCACTTGCCCAAGGCTCCACTCAGTGGGATTGAACCCGGAACCACGGGGTCAAGAAGCAATCTTCTTAACACACAAACATGCTCGTTTATTTTGGAGCACAAAAATTATTTAAAGCACGGAAAAGCCCTTCACAGCTGTCACTCACAAAAGATTACGATCTGGGAGCCTGTACTATGGTTTCGCCCATCGTTTTAGGTGCCTGTCTAGTCACGAGCAATCCTAGACTCTCTCGCTCGGCCCTCCCAGCCTCGACTCGGTGGAGCATCGAGAAGGAGACAGCTACACAAGCTGCCGGTTGGTATTAATTGCGCTCGAGGTGACGATAGTGAGGTGAAGTGAAGGGTCTAGCTCAAGGATCCAACGCATCGACTAATTCAGGAATCGAAACCATGATAAATCGAACAACCCTAACCGCTAGACCACGCACCTACACACGCGTAGTTTGTGTGTGCATGCGTGTGTGCGTGCGTGTGTGTGCGTGCGTGTGTGCGAGTGTGTGTGCATATATATAAATACATACGTATGTATGTATGTATGTATGTATGTATGTATTCAGTGGTTCCCAATTGGGTCGGCGTGACCCTTATGGGTCTATTTAAGATTTGGCTGTGAAACCAATTGAGAAGTATAAATTGGTTATACTTCTAATATTTAATTATGAAAATATAATAATTATTTTTTAAAACATCGAATGGCTGTGGGGGTTTCATCTGAGTAAAACGGGAACCAAACGGGTCCAGAGATTTAAAAAGTGGTCGAAACGCGTTGCTTTAGATTAACAGTTTGTGTTCATTTGAATTTGTGCTCAGGTTGTAAAAATGCGTGCGTGTATGCTGCACACACACACACACACACACACACACACAAACTGCTTAGAGAGAAAATGTTTGTAAAACAGACATTTTGAAACAAACATGCAGTTTTAGCCTCGTTGTGGAAAGTAAACAAAATGTTTACACAAAGGGTTTTATATTTATAAGGAAAGAAAGGTGGCGGGTTGACTTCTGTCGCTGGAGCTCCAGGAGAAGGAGAAAAAAACACCTCGTGGTTATTGTTTCGACTGTTTGCGTTCTGAGTTCAATTCCCACCAAAACAAACTTTTCTTTACATCCTTTCGGGGCAAAATAAAATATCGGAGTAGATAACATATATATTACCATCTCTCCCTTAAAAAATCTTTGGCTTTTTACCTAAACCAGAAACGATCAATAAGGGTGGTGGGTTGGGAGAATCGCTAGAGCGTCGAACAAAATGCTTCGTACGCATTTCTGCCGGTTCTTTTCATTATGAGTTTAAATGCCGCCGAAGTAGCATCTTTTTTTTTCCATTTCTTCAAGGGTCGATAAAATAAAATACCAGCCACGTAGACGGTCAACTGTAACGGGTTAACTGCAGCCCAATGAATTTCACACATTCTGTCTCTATCAGCAACATATTTTGTTATCACATGGAAGGAGTTTAACGAGATTAAATACCCGGATTAACAGTGTGTTTCAATGAACGACGAATAAACACAACCTGGGTGGAGGTGTGTCTCTACATGGGTGTGGCTCTCTGCGTAGGTGTGTCGCTGTGTGTGGATGGAGACAACGTGGAAACTGGCAATGAGTACCGAATTTTTAATTCTAATCCTACATTTATGAAAAATTAAAATTCAGTTTTACAATTTTTCAAGTAAAAATATTTTTCATAACCCTTTCTTCTATAGGCTCTAGGCCAGCAATTTCAGTGAAGGGGAGGGGGTAGTCGATTGCATCGACCCCAGGACATGAATAGTATTTATTTTATCGACCCTGAGAGGGTTAAAGGTAAAGTTAAGCTCGGTAGAATATGAACCCAGGACGTAAAGACAGACGAAATACCGCTAAGCATTTCGCCCGGCGTGCTAACGATTCTGTCTGCCCGCCACCTTAATAATAATAATAATAATAATAATAATAATAATAATAATAATAATAATAATAGTAGTAGTAAGAATGACAATAATATTTAATTAATGTGAACTCACGTGGTTATTAAATAATCATAGATAATAGGTTTAATTTAAACTATTTTCTCTCGTCTGTAATAATTATTTGATTGTAATTACAAAATTGGTCCCTTACTTTTCTCATTTTAATTACATACCTACTTCAGTTTGAAACTTGATGTATATACAAGCTGAATCACTTGTGAATGGAGTATATATAAACATATACGCGTGTGTGTATGCGCGGCTATATGTGTATGTGCATGCGCAAATAGATAGATAGATAGATAGAGAAAGAGAGAGAGAGAGAGAGAGAGAGAGAGAGAGATCCGGGCAGAACCAAGTCAATTCTGAAGCGATTCCACGATTCAACACATGAAACACTACATTCCTTGCTACCAATCCACAGATCTGTGCCTTGAACTACATTACAATCAGATTCCTCTCGCATCTTTTCCCAGATCGATAAGGACCGAGCGCTTCGATTGAACCCACTTTATGCCTCCTTTTCTCCTTACAAAGAAAAATAATATTCATCGGGTTTTTAAGGGAGAAGAGAGGAGATTATTTTCCAATGTTCCAACAATAACTTATGGTTATAATTATATTAGGGGGTAGCGGATGTTTGGCGCCAATATGACTCCCTTTTGCAGATATTAAATTCCACGGCTACAGGCTTATGAATCCCCTTTTTTTTCTACTGCTATTAGATTAGATTAAGGGTTCCTTTCTTCCGCTATTATAGTTCCATTCATATCAAGAACGCATTACAAAATACTTGAACTAAAACCATTTTTTTATCGAACCCCACAAAGATGAAAGGCAAGTTTGACCCTGGCAGGGTTAGAACTTCGATCGTAAAGGACCGTAACTAAATTCGGTAATGCTCTAATGGTTTCAGCAATCCTCTGACACATCGATAATAGCAACGTGTAACCCATGTTCGGTGGTCTGTAACTCCTGACCCAAAACAAGTGGCCATGTGCTATGGCAAAAACAATTTTGATGGAGAAAAAGAGCTCAGAACTGGAGAAGGGCGGTACGGCAAAATGTGAAAACAAAAACAGCCAGGATATTTGACCATGTGCCATGGGGAAAAATGTGATGAAGTTCTGGAGTAGCTAGCTATCCCTTCCTACCCCACGGGGAAGAAAAAAATACAGAGAAACGAGGGGTGAGGGCGAAAATGTAAAACAGAAAAATTGGAAGTGGAGTGTCGGGGGTTCTTTCTAATTCCGTTCGTGTGAAACTCAGGAATAGTATAAACAAATAGATAAATAAAAATCCGGAAAGAAAGAAAGAAAGAAAGAAAGAAAGAAAGAAAGAAAGAAAGAAAGAAAGAAAGAAAGAAAGAAAGAAAGAAATGAGGAGAGAAAGAAAGAAATGAAGAAAGATCCACCCTTTTCCTTTCTCGTGAGATATGGGGCTTCGCGGTAGTTATTTCAAAAACTTTACTAGAATTTGATAGAAGGGTTACTAGCACAAGAAGAAGAAGAACAACAAGAATGAATGTAGGAGTTAGGAATAAAAATGGTTGTACTTACACAAGCCAAAATATTGATGATGACGATTATACCAATTCCGAGTGGGATCGATCCGGAGACATCCTTTCTTCCGTGGTCAATCATTGAGAAAGCAGCAAACAAGAGGAAAAAGGTTACGATAAACTCCATAATTAGCGCCTGCAGGTCGGACATATCCACGTTGGGTTTGACCGTATGCAGAGTGCTGACCATGGTTGCTGGACAAAGCACCTTCAGCATGTATGCTCCAGCCACTGAACCGAGCATTTGAGCGGCCAGGTAGGCGATGAAGCGTAGCAAACTTATGTGGCGTGTAACCAGAAATCCTATACTAATGGCCGGGTTCACATGTCCACCGCTCACATGTAAAAATGTCATAATGATGGTGCCGATGAAGAAGCCGGCCAGAATGGCCACATACAAATGATCGGGTCCTGTTTCCTTCTTAGGATCGTGCATCAACGAACCTATGATTAAAAACACGAGGAAGAAAGTTCCAATGATTTCAGCCAGAAAAGCTTTCCAGAAAATAGTGGACCGTACATCGTCTATTTGAGATTTCATGCTTTCCTGTAAACACTGCGACAGTTCTTTGAGAGAAAAGAAATTCCTACGCTGTTTGTTTCCCAAATGTTTCGAAGATGATCTGTTTGTATCGCCGTCTGTCATTCTAACTGCTGTTTCACACTCAACGTGTTCAGAATCGGCAGCCTGTGCGCAAGCCCGTAAACTCACTCACACACACACACACGTACACACGCACGCGCGCACACACACACACACAATCTCGTGCACAAAGGCTGACTATAATAGTTGCACTCACTCAAATACTCAAACAGGCACGCACAACACTCACAAACACAGCCGCAGACACAGAGCGCACACACAGACACAGTGCGCGTGTACCGACAGCCACCACTCAGCAAGTCTCGCACTTCAGGGTCCGGTTACTTGTGTACGCGTGTAATGGCTGGATGATGATGATGATGAGAAGAGCTTTAAGTAAGGGGAATGTCTGGACACAGCCAACAGATTTATGTTGTATAATATAATAATAATATTACACTTGCCGCTTTAATAATATTTTCTGTTTTCTTTCAAAATAATCCTCCGTAATTTACAAACACGTATATCAAACAAAATTACTAAATGAACTTTTTTCAACAGTACACATGTGCGCCGGTGTGTAAATGAACGAATACATACACATATATATATATGTGTGTGTGTGTGTGTGAGAGAGATAGAGAGAGAGAGAGAGAGAGAGAG
>NC_068981.1:118169623-118170817 GCF_001194135.2 Octopus bimaculoides | reverse complement strand
GAGAGAGAGAGAGAGAGAGAGAGAGAGAGAGAGAGAGAGAGAGAATTACGGTGTACGTATGTGTGCGTGCATGGGTGTCTGAGAGGGGAGAGAGAGAGAGTGTGTGTGTGTGTGTAAAATGTTTATAGATAACAAATGTATAGATGTATATGTATTGTCCTTCACTTGAATAACTTTTTACAGGTGCGCAGCAGGTTTCCACAATTCACCTTCCGTGATAAATAAACGTGTCTCAACGGGGACTGATAGCCGTGGTAGTGGTCAGTATTGCTGTTGTAGTTATTGTCCAGTGGCGAAATTAAGAGCGTGTCGTCACAGCGGTGATTACGTATATCTTATCTTACTTAACTCGCTACGAATCATAATTCTTTATCCCAGATACTTCGTCAGAAGCAGCAGCTGTAGTCGTAGTAGTAGTAGTAGTAGTAGTAGTAGTAGTAGTAGTAGTAGTAGTAGTAGTAGTAGTAGTAAAGGCCGCTGGGTCAAACTTCAGTCTACACTACAAAAGCGGCAAAAAGTTCAACTTGCATCGGATTGTCGATAACTGAACGTAAAAGACACTCACGCATATGTATAAATATGTGTATATATATAAAAGATATATTTATCCTGAATATGTTTTTCCTCTTCTCAACTTTCAACTTGTTAATAAAAACCGTTTTAGGAAGTTGGAGTCTTTTTTATTTTATTTTTTTCCTCGTTTTCTGTTCACAGATGCGAAAGTTCGCCGACGTGTGTAGAAGAAAGAGAAAAAACCTGAATAAAAGTGAGGTTGCTTGCTGTGGGCCGCCGCTCAAAGTTTAAATTCTCAGAGTAAGAACAACTTTTAACGACGAATAAGAAACCAATGATAAACGGTTTCTCTAAATAAATAAATGAATGCAAAAATAAATAAGAAGAAAAAAAAAAGAAACGCTGGTAATTAGGTGAAAATAAGTCAACAGGAGCAAGTCTGTAAGATATTAAACTGCTCTTGTGAGCTGTTATATGATATAGGAGGATTTTGAAAGAGTAAAAGATAAGACGAATAATAAGAGGGAAATAGAGGAAGTCGTAAACGGTTAGGAAGGAGTTAATGGGAAAAAGTGCAGAGAGACAGTTATTTCAATGCATATACATACACATCTATCTATCTATCTATCTGTCTGTCTGTCTGTCTGTCTGTCTGTCTATCTATCTATCTATCTATCTATC
>NC_068981.1:118168623-118169427 GCF_001194135.2 Octopus bimaculoides | reverse complement strand
TATATATATATATATATATATATATATATATATATATATATATCTGTCTGTCTATCTATCTATCTGTGCATCTCTCTATATACATATATACGCGCGCACACACATATATACACACATGCATACAGACACGTATATACCTGTACGTACATATATGTTTATGTGTGTAGATGTGCGTGTGTATGTACAGACTGATACTTAATACTAACAAATTCGATAAGCAAATGTTGTATACAAGCACTTATGCACACACACGTACACACACATATTATCTTTAATCGGTAGAACTTACTAAGTGACTCAAAGGCAAACAGTTTCGTGGACGCCACTTATCAAACTTGGTGAGTACAACGCAAGAAACTTACGAAGCGTCTTGCGTCACTTTGTAACTTTTAACGATTGAAAATAAAATAAAATAAAATTGCACACACACACAGACAGACAGACACACACACACACACACGTTTGGATTCTATTCTATTTGTACAAGCACATATATGTGTGTATATGTATGTGTGTGTGTCTGTATGTGCATAAAACAAGAACAATGCGTGTTATAGGGAATAACACGAGTGGACGGTTTGCCAAACAATTCCTGAAAAAGGGCATCTAATTCCCGAAATATTGAAACACAAGGTACATGGTATAAGGCATGGCTTCAAAGGTTGCATTCCCTCGCGTTCGGTACACTGTGCATTTATTATGGTAGTTTTGACTTTAAGAGTCACTAATAGCGTGAGGCATTTATATGTAGTAATGCCCTTAATATAAATAAATATGTATATATATATATATATATATATATAT
>NC_068981.1:118163992-118167275 GCF_001194135.2 Octopus bimaculoides | reverse complement strand
TTTATAAAAAAAGGCAGATATATAATAACAGATAATAACCTTATTTATCAAAAAATGCTTTGAGGATAAAAATAAACCTTCTTTTCTATAATGTTATTCGATAAAGCCACCTTCAGCTTCAACAACTGCTTCTATATGAGATCTAAATCATCTCCATGCTCGAATCAAGGGGTCCTGGTTCATTTTGGACATTACTCTGACTATGGCAGCTTTCAAAGAACCTTTGGTGTTATGGCCATGTTCATTGACATCTCTCTCAATAACACTCCGCATGTAATAGTCCAGTGGACTGAGATCTGGGGAATTAGGAGGCCAAATGTAAGGGGTTGTGTGATCATGAAAATTTTCAGCCATCTATTCCTGTGTTACTAGAGCCATGTGTGATAGAGCAGAGTCTTTCTAAAACACATTTGGCCTTCCATTGTATACACTGTCTATTCAGGGCTTCACAATTATTTCCAGGACCTCAATGTACGCGGTAGAGTTAATTCTATGGCCTTGTAGAAAGAAATAAGGAAGCTTCACATGTCCTTCATTGCTGACAACCCCTAAAACCATGACAGTTGCAGGAAATTTCGTATACATAAATAACACTTGGAACTTCAGAAGGGTCTGCACATAACCATCTGTCATTTCTTCTGTTAACTTTTTGATCTTGGTCGAAGTTTTTCTCGTACTGCTTTAACTTTGGATATCCTTGTTGCTTATTTTGATTTTATATATATATATCAGCATTTTCACGAGAACTTTCTTTGGGTTTGGCTGCTCTGCCTCCATTGCTCACATGCTAAAGAGAGGTACTCTTGTGGTTACGAAAGCGAGGTTCGTCCTTAATCATTCCAGTTTTCTTTTCTTGTGTTACGGAGTAAACGCTGGAAGTGTGCATCGACCGAGAACGGGGATTAGTGATCCGATTCCTCTTATCTGAATGTGTTTTCAGGGGTGAAATTCATTGAGGCTTTTAATACAATTCGGCGACAGCGCTCCATTATGTAGAAGTGTGTGTAAGTGGGTCGAGTAGTTTAACCCTTTAGCATTTAAACTGGCCACATCCATCCCAAATATTCTACGTGTTTTATATTCAAACTGACCTGATCTGGCTTCTCACATCTACCTTACAATGCCATTCTAAAAACAAACAGTCACATCAGCAAAGGCATTACATTTGGCAGAGTAATCGGAACGCTAAAGGGTTTAAAATGGCCGGACAAGCGTGAAGCACGAAGAGAGAGCAGGACGCCCATCAAACTCCACCACTAATGGGAAGATTCAACATGGTTTTGGCGAACCGACGCGTGACTATTGATGAGATGGTATGTTCTCTGCATATTAGTGATGGTTCTGCTTACGAAATCATTCACACCTAGTTTCACTTTCGTAAACTCTTTGCAAGATGGATGCCAAGAGAGCTTAACGAAGCGCATTGGCGCAATCGTGTGGAGATCTGGCAACGCTTACACGACCGCTATAACGATGAAAGCGAAGACTCTTTGCTGAGAATAAAAAAAGGAAATGTGACCTGCGTCCATTACTTTGAACCAGAATCCAAAAGGCTGAGCATAGAGTGAAAAACCCGAATCGCCAGCAAAAAAACAGATTCCAGACTCAACCTTTCGCAGAAAAAGTGATGCAAACCATTTTCTGGGACGCAAAAGGAGCTTTACAGGAACATTACCAGGAAAAGGGGTCTCTGGCCCAATCTTTTCTCCGTTTGATGTTGGCTGGTCGAAGAAGTGGGTTCCTTCTTGCTGCTCTGCCATAGTAGTCAGGTTTCTGGAGATACCTGACAGCTGTTCTGGGACTAACATCAACTTGTCAGAGCCCTTACAACGAAGATTATCCTCCACACTTCTCTTAGCAAAGAGTAGGGTCCTGTCAGAGGGCCCTGGTTGATCTGGGCAAGGTGATGTGTACTCCTTCATCTCTCTGGTGAATTGTACAATCACTCTATTAACTGTAGAAAGCGGGATCCCAAGGTTTTCTGCGATTTTACGCTGACTTTGTCTACAAAACGGCCTCTTTGAAATCCAAACAGTTCCAAGGCTTCTTTTGTACATGGCATGATTAAACAGTCACATATAGAACCTGAAACATAAAAATATCAATTAATAAAAAAATATATAAACTTTTACAAGTTAGAACAAACATAAAACGATGTTTTATGGCGTGTCTATTTACTTCTGCCATGTCTGTATATATGTGTGTGGGGGTGCATATTTATATATGTATATATATATGTGTGTGTGTGTGTATATGTATATGTATGTTTGTATGTATGCATGTATGTATATATATATATGTGTGTGTGTGTGTGTCTATATATATATATATATATATATATATATATATATGTCTGTGTGTGTATATATATGTGTGTGTGTATGTATGTATATATATATATGTATGTATGTGTGTGTGTATATATATGTGTGTGTATGTATGTATGTATGCATGTATGTATCTATATATATATACACACACACACACACACATATATATATATATATATATATACATATATATATATATGTATGTATATATATATGTGTGTGTGTATGTGTGTGTATGCAATATTTATAAGTATATATTTAAATTATATTGTTCCATATGTCGTCTACTACTACTATAACTACTGCTACTACTACTACTACTACTTGCAGCTGCTGCTGCTGCTGTTGCATTTGCCGTTTCAGCTGCCACTGCAAATATATCATTAATAAAAGGCAAAGAGTGTAGAATTCGTTTTACGAAATGCTACACACACCCATACAAACACACGTGCACACACAATATACCTACACAAAAGCACACACACATACACACACGCAACCACAACGCATACACAAGCATATACATGCACACACAAGCACATACATGCGTACGTTCACCCATTCACATCCATTTATAGACACACAGACAGACGTGTAGAAGTGGGAGAGAAAAACAATTGCAATTATGTATTTATTTTAGTCTGCAATTAATGAACAATAACACAAAGTAATTAAGTCTCCGCAATGTGTAATCAATCCATACGCATACAGACACAGCACACACACACACACATGCATCATATCTTACATATATTCATATAACATAGAAATATATCTACTGGCACACAAAGAACACTCGAGCGCGCGCAGAGCATGTATATTTATGTACACACATATACGTTGGGTGTGTGTTTATTCTATCTATCTATCTATCTATCTATCTACCTATCTATCTGTCTATCTATCTATCTATCTATCTATCTATCTATCTATCTATATATATATATATATAT
>NC_068981.1:118154189-118156751 GCF_001194135.2 Octopus bimaculoides | reverse complement strand
CTCAGAATTTTTCTTCTTTAGTCTCTTTTGGGGGCAGAATTTGTATGAGTCTCCATCAACTTCTATCAAATTCCTGCTTCTGGTCACCTCCTCCATATCCAACTTGATTAACTTGGTTTCCAGCGGCACTGGCTTCCTCACCGCAGTGGCCTTGGCGTAGCTCTCCATACTGGAGACACTACCACTTGCCATAGCTGGGTAAAAATGCAGCAGCTCACGTGAAATACAACCGTAATAATTCCACAAAAATCACAATTATTTACCGAGACAGTTTTCACAAAGTAACACAACAGTATTCACAATAATTCACAATAATTCACAGAGCCGTTATACCGCGAAGCATTTCGCCCGGTGTGCTAACGATTCTGCCAGCTCACCGCCGCCTTAGATTATATGCATATTAGTGTACAGAATTATATTCCGTTGCACAATATTGTCTCTTTTTAAAACACCCATAAATTAGTCACTCTCCCCCCAACGCCTCTACCGCCCCAGTTATTGCATGCTGTAATCGCATTTTTATTTTTTTTTATCTGATGACTAATGACTTCCACCTTGCAAACACACTTATCAACCAAAAATATTGCAGAACAGGTTTACGTCATGCACTTCCGTTTCCACTGCCCAAATTTTGTGTTTTCGTGAAGGTCGCTTAACCTTCAGCATTCACATTACTGTCAAATGCAATACTTATTTATTCACATTCTTTTGAATCAATCATGCGTTATCTCATAGCTTTGAGATTTTGATGATGTGATTATTTAATTTCGGAATGACATTTTAGTTCATGTGTGGACGGTTTGAACATAAAACGGGTTGAATATTTGGGCCAGATATGGTCAGTTTGAATGCTGAAGGGTGAGACCCTTCCTTTGAAATACTGACTTTCGAAAAACTCCGAAATCTGCACAATCGCTTAATTGTTTCTCCATTGGTTCCGTTCAGAGTCGCTTCTTTTCTAACTGACTTCGGTTATTTAAAATATTTTCAAGGGGCACTTTAAAGTCCTTAAAATGCAGGGTTGGTTTGTGTTGAGGGCGCTTTCCACATAGAAACTTATCATACCGCGTCTACATCGAGATCCTTCGATCGTTCATTTAAACAGTATGGCCAACCTACGTAAACGGTGTCAGTGTGTCACTGGCTCAATGCACAAACCTCGGTTAACCTTCTAAATCTCTGTCTGGAGTTCATGGGGACCCGTTGACGTTCAGAATATGTCTTAATCATTTCTACAGAAATCATTCAAGAACCTTTATATAGGCGCAGGTGAAGCTGTGTGGTGAAAACGCTTGCCTCCCAACGATATGGTTCCGAGTACAGTCCCATTGCGGGGCACCCACCTTGGACAAGTGTTTTCTACTATAGCCTCCGGCCGACCAAGGCCTTGTGAGTGGATTTGGCAGCAGAAATTAAAATGTGTGTGTGTGTGTGTGTGTGTGTGTGCGCGTGTGTCTTTGTATCTGTGTTTGTCCTCCGCCACCGCTTGATAATAGGTGTTAGTGTGTTTACGTGTTAGCGGTTCGGTAAAAGAGACTAATAGAATATGTGCCAGGCTTTAAAAAAAAAAAACAAGTGCTGGGGTCGATTTATTCGATAGAAATTCTCCAAGACGGTGCCCCAGCATGGCCGCAATCTAACTACTGAAACGAGTTGGCTTCAAGCTTTTGCAAGAGGTCAGCAATTTTAGGGAAGATGATAAATCTACTGCATCGACCTCAGTACTCCGCTGGTATTCATTTTATTGATCCTGCAAGGATGAAAAGCAAAGTCGACCTCGGCGGAATTTGAACTCAGAACGTAAAGACAAACGAAATACCGCTAAGCATTTCGCCCGGCGCGCTAACGATTCTGCCAGCCCGCCGCCTTAAAGAATCGCAGCCATTGCTAAAGAGTACGAAGGTGAGTGACAAAAGAGAGCTGAGACGAGGATATCGCCCTGTTTGATGCCTCTTCTGGAATGTGTCCTGCTTTGTGTCTGCAGATATTGGTTCATGCTTTGATTTTTATCAAGGGAAGAAATGTTTGCGTATGCCGATGTCTATAAGTGTGTAAGCATGTGAAGTACTATACTTGTGTGAGCGTGTATATAAATCTGTATGTGTGTGCGTATAACAGATTGTCTATATGTTTGTGTGTGTATATATGTATGTCTTTATATGTGTGAGTGAATGTATGAAGTGTATATGTAGATATCTATACATGTGTATATGCGATTTTTTCTTCACACACACATACACGCATACACACATATATGCATACGCACATACATCCATACATATATATATGGCATGTGTGTGTGTGCATGTGTTTGTGCGCGTGTGTGTGTGTGTGTAAATGTCGACTTAACGAAATCAAAAAAGGTGAAAATGGAGAGAATCAAAGAAAATCTGGAAGCGAGCGGGAAAGGGTGTAGACAAGTATACACACCTGATGTAGATATACGCATTTATAGTCTTCAGCACTTCTGTATGTTTATAAATTCTTTAGACACACACACACACACACGCACGCACACGCACACGCACACGCACACGCACACGCACACGCACACGCACGCAC
>NC_068981.1:118152472-118153323 GCF_001194135.2 Octopus bimaculoides | reverse complement strand
ATATATATATATATATATATACATACCTATCAGGCGTGATGTTGTATAAATAAAACGAATGCCATTTACTAGACAAAAAGCAAACCAGTATTTTTATAATAGCAAGACATTTAGCGCCGCTAGAGGGACGTTTTATCAGAGAGTTGCTTGAATAATTTCAAAAGATTAAGTTTTCCAACTCACCATATGACTTAGATTGGACTTTATTAACATTTGATACACACGACTTGGAATAAATTTTTCTCCGCCATTACATCCCTTCATTGTTTTTTTGTACACACACACACTCATATGTGTGTGTGAGTGTGCGCGCGTGTGTGTGTGTAACGTTCGCACGGAACAAACGGTATAAATTGTATTCGTGTTTATCATGATTCTTTCGTTTGATTTTATTCACAACAAGCCTGCTGCGAATAAGGTCAAACCAAAGGACCCTAATACCCACCCAGACATCTGCAGACTCACATAGCAAAGGTAAGTCCAACATCACCACACACACCTCCACCTCCTTACAACCACCATTCCTTCCTTTCTTTCCATCACCTTCCACCCCACCCCCACCAAATACACACAGAAATACCCACATACCCCCAATCAATCTTCTCATTGGTCAAAATTGATTAACAACCCTCAGTTAAACATTCATTAATGTTATTTAGTCCGAAGAAACGAATGCATGAATATGATCCACCCGATGTCCATGGATACTACAGACTGCACTGTAATCGTCCCAGGAATACACAGAGTACGATCTTAAAAGAAACATGTGCTTTGTGGAAACGTATGTAGCAATGCATTAAAACATTTCTAAATGCCATCTAAGGAGTATTGTTGTTATTACTATGTTCATC
>NC_068981.1:118150179-118151828 GCF_001194135.2 Octopus bimaculoides | reverse complement strand
TATATATATATATATATGTACACACACACACACATAGCATACATACATACATATATATATACATATATATGAGTTATCTCCCTTGTTTGCTATTTTTAGATTTTGAATAGCTCAGCCCGCTGCATGACACCAAAACAATGGCAATCCGGTGTGATAAACCCAAATTTTAAAAAGAGACAAGAGTCAGTGTTCTGATTATGATGGAATCCCCTTGCTGAGCTTCTCCTGCAAAGCCTACCCTGGGTGTCTAGAAAAGCGATTTTACGAAAGTGTTGCCGAACTTGCTGAGGAAAAGCGTGGATTTCTTCCGGGATGCAGAACAGCCACCCAGATTTTCCCTCTATGACAGGTCTTCAAGAAATCATAGAAGTATTGCCAAGAGATATACTCATGCTTTGTAAACCTCCAAAAATCATATGCCCGCCTGCCGGGAGACATGCTGTGGAGGATTCAATGGGTAACTTTTGACTGCCGTGAAGTCCTTGTACGAATTTTCAGATGTTTGAGTTCGGTTAAAAATGGTGCTAAAATCAAAACCTTTCAACGTTGGTCTTCGAGAAGGGAGCATATTGACACCTCACCTTTATATAATTTTTATTGTTTCTTATGGGTGGATTGACATGCATAACCGTTGCGTAATCGGAAAGTGTAGGATCGGTCGGTTAATATACGCAGACGATTAGGTGCTTAGGAAGTTTATCAGAAGATAATCTGCAGTCTGCACTGAATGGGTTCGTTGCCGAGAGATGAGGATTGGTGTTGCGGAGACTGAGACACGAGTCCTGTCAAGATACTCTTCTCTATGCACTCTTTGTGTTAGTAGATCACAGAAACGAGTGGAGAAGAAATCAGAGCTGTATACCCGAGTGATGGCAGGCAGGAGGCTGAATTGCATGCTAGAATTGCCGGTGTTGGTACATTAATGCCCCAGCTCCGGCATTCGATCCTCAGAAGAGGAGAGGCTGGCAAAAACAAAAGAAAAAAAGAAAAGAACCAAGCTCGCCATCTTCAATTCGGTTTTCGTGTCTATCCTCACCTATGGTCAAGAATGTTGTGTAGTGGCCGAAAGAGTACGATCGTAAGTGGCCGAAATGGGCTTCTCCGAAGAACCGGCAAGGTGCGTAACTCAGAGATGAAGGAATCTCTCCAGGTTGGACCACTACTCCTCTGCATTGAAAGGTAACAACTCTGGTACTACAGATATGTGATTAGAATGTCGCTGAAAAGACTCACAAAACAGATTCTCAACGCCAGCCAACCGGCCGGAGACCCAGGAATGGACCAAGAACAAAGATGGTTGGATTATATCTCTTGTCTAAATTGGTTACGTTTGGGAATGCAGCCGGAAAAATCTAATAACGACTGCCCCTGATAGAACCCTTTGGAGGCGATGCCTAAGGACTCTGTTCTCACGGCCATCTCTGGAATAGTGGGCGGAGAAAGTGGATGGATGGATGGCAATAGCTATAGAGGGAGTCTTTATTTGCTAATTGCGCAGAAAATCTCTATTGATCGAAGCTTTTCATATCACTGTATTGTATATGGGAGATGCTTCATGATATTCGGGGGGGGGGTTCGATCTAAAGCAGCGAAGTGGACAGAGTGACCAATTATCTCAAATAAAACAAATTAATCTTTTCTACTCTAGG
>NC_068981.1:118149194-118150071 GCF_001194135.2 Octopus bimaculoides | reverse complement strand
GGGGGGAGGGGGGGCAGGTCGATTAGATCGACCCAGTACGCAACTGGTACTTAATTTATCGACCCCAAAGGATGAAAGGCAAAGTCGACCTCGGTACCATTTGAACTCAGGACGTAACGGCAGACGAAATACGGCTAAGCATTTTGCCCGGCATGCTAACGTTTCTTATTTCTTTATTGCCCACAAGGGGCTACACACAGAGGGGACAAACAAGGACAGACAAACGGATTAAGTCGATTATATCGACCCCAGTGCGTAACTGGTACTTATTTAATTAACCCCGAAAGGATGAAAGGCAAAGTTTACCTCGGCGGAATTTGAACTCAGAACGTAACGGCAGACGAAATACCGCTAAGCATTTCGCCCGGCGTGCTAACGATTCTGCCAGCTCGCCGCCTTGGATAAAATAAATTAATGAAAAATTCAGGAATAACTGAGTCGACATTCGAACGTACAACAACCAGGTTCGAATATCTCTCGGGGATTCTGGTAAACAGAAGTAAAACACAGGTTGCTATTCATCGGTCAATGACCCTTTTATTAGCAATACAAAGACTTATATTTTGTGAGCTTGAATCGAAGGACGAGCGGGGTAGTGGGTGGGGGGTTAAACTTCAGATTTTACCATTTAACGACATTACCACTCTCAAAAATATAATTGCTCTTTACATGTGTGTGTGTGTGTGTGTGTGTGTGTGTGTGTGTACGGACAAGTCAGTCTTTGGTGAAATAATCGGGGCTTGGTTTTGTATTGACAGAAGGGAAATGTCAAGTTTTACTCAGATTACTTCTTTACGACATCAATTCTACGAAGAAAATCAAGAATCGCAAGTTGAAGAACTGAGATAAAGAATTACACTACCAAATGCATCCATTA
>NC_068981.1:118145100-118148440 GCF_001194135.2 Octopus bimaculoides | reverse complement strand
TTTTTTTTTTTTTTTTTTTTTTTTGAAGAGCACCTTTTCATTATGTCAACACAGGCTGACATTCACACTTACAAATACAAACCCAGTTATATATACACCCACCCGTAGAGTATACACGCATACCACTGTGGATGAACCGAATAGCACGCGGCCCATTGACGACATTGCTCTTATCTCTGAAGCCACACAGATTTCTAAACAGAAGCACGTCCATTAGAAAGATTCTATTTTCCACGAGAAATTCACTAGAAAGAAAGAAAGAGAGAAAGAAAGAAAGAAAGAGAAAATGAACCGTGATATTACATAAATTATGTTTTAATCCTGTTCTGTCCCTGATGTAATTGGTTTGGTCATAGTTCTGTTCTCTCTAACAAACCTAGGGTTAAACAATCTCACCAGTAATGACCTTTCTACTCTAGGCACAAGGCCCGAAATTTTGGAGGAAAAGGTGAGTTGATTAGATCGACCCCAGTACTCAACCGCTACTTAATTTATCGACCCCGAAAGGATGAAAGGCAAAATTGACCTCGGCGGAATTTGAACTCAGAATGTAGCGACAGGCTAAATACTGCCAAGCATTTCGCCCGGCCTGCTAATGCTTCTACTAGCTCACCGCTTTAAACGCAGGTATAATGGTAATAATAATAATAAATTATCATTATTATTATTATTATCATCATCATCATCATCATCATCATCACCATCATCATTATCATTATACAGACGAAATGCCGCTAAGCATTTTGCCCGGCGTGCTAACGATTCTGCCAGCTCGCCACATTAATAATAATCATAATCCTTTCTACTACAGGCACAAGGCCTGAAGTTTGGGGGAGGTAATAGTTGATTGCATCGACTCCAGTACTCAACTGGTACTTAATCTATCGGCCCCGAAAGGATAAAAGGCAAAGTCGTCCTCGGTTGAATTTGAACTCAGAACGGACGAAATACTGCTAAGCATTTCGCCCAACGTGCTAACGGTTCTGCCAGCTCACCGCCTTAACCTTACCAGTAATAGTTACCATAGCAACAGAGGCACAACTTCATTCACTGCTAACTTGGGGGTTCACGATCGTCACGTCGTTAGCTCGATTCCTGACGGCACATTGTGTCCTTTCAAAAGTTTAGCCTTCTCACATTCCGTGTTGCGCTGAATCTCCCTGGGAACTACGTTAAATGTTTGTGCATTTGTGGAGTACTCAGCCCTTTACACGTTATTTTCACGTGCATGTTGTTGCATTGATCGGATCGACAAGAATACTCGTCGTCGTAACCGACGGAGTACCAGATTTTTTTTTCATCCAATCTTAATTGAGAAACAGCCCACAAGTAAAACCTGGCATTGAATTAAATAGTTTTTTTTTTTTTTCAAATCTTCAAAATGTAAAATGGTTATAAAACCGTTTCCTATTTCCTTCCACGGCTCTTTGCATTTTTGTTGAATGCTGCCAGGTCTTTTGAGCTGCAGAGGTTGGGCAGTTGAGGTGAAGGGAAAGCAGAGCAGTGATCCATGATATGGGTCTGCTTCTCCACATTCACGGATGGTTGGGCTGGTCTTGCAGCCCCATCTGACCAAACCAACTTTTGATCGTCTCATTCTGACGCAGTTGAGTGTCCTCCGTGGTGTTTTTGAGTCAGGGAAAGATATCAGCCGGATGGTGAGGATTCACGTTACACGTTAATTGGAGGAGCTTTTCCAACCAGAGCTGGAGTCAGGATTTTTTCCCCCGTGATGTTGTAAGGGGCTGGACATGGCTGAGAAAACTCCTTCTTGACTTCAGTTCGGGGGTGGTGACCCTTCTTGTGTTGGAAGACCACATTGAAGTTACCGGTCATCTGAACAGAATGTGTGTGTGTGTGTGCATGCGCGCTGGATTTGGTGTGTGTACAAACGGATTCGCTCCTGTTTCTCTGAGATTAATGAAGTGATGTCAACACCTCAAATAAGACCTCAATAAAGGTCGAAAATCAATGAAAGATGTTCGTTTTTGTTTTCTCCATTGACTGAGAAATTTGACGTATTTGCATGTCGACCACACACACAGACAAACACATACATGCATGGTTGGACAACTAAATTTATCATTTAATAAAATATAATTATTAAGAAGAAAAATAAACCTAAAGAAAACACAAGAAAAGTAAGTCGTAACGAAATGTCTTCGAAGTTTTATGTTTTATATAGAATTGTTTGCTTTTTATTTGGATTGAAAGATTTTTGATGCCAACTCGTGTGTTGAAACATATTTTGTTGTTTCACGGGAGGATCACTATGCCAATGATAAACGCACGCACTGGTTCTGTTTTACTTCATTGTTTTTTATTAGCTAATTAGTTAACCATTTAACCAATCAGCCGATCGATTGCTTGATTAATGGTTTGAACTCAGGCAGGCAGACCTGAAGCAGATCCGGATTTGAGAAGGCATGTCATTGATGAGGTCGCGAATGGCAACGGAAGGACTTTGACAAATCTAGCTGACTGGTTGACCTATTGAGCGATTATTCAAATAATCGATTAGTTATTTGGTTAAATGGTTAACTATTTGACTAATAATAATAATAATAATAATGATAATAATGATAATAATGATAATAATGATAATAATAATAATAATAATAATAATAATAATAATAATAATAATAATAATAATAATAATAATAATAATAATAATAATAAATGAAATGTGTGTATTTATTAGTAGCACAATGACCCTCCCGAGATACAACCAAATATAAATTTGTAATTACGTTAAACAAGTAATTACAATTCTAGATAACAAAATATAAAAATAGTATTTCTAAAATTCGCAATTAGTTGGAACAATAAAATTTGTATAAAATCAAATCAACAAAAATGTATCCTTTTAATATCATGACCCCTCCTACACACACGCACACTTCGCCACCATCCTTAAATGTATTTCTTTCGAAGGACCGAAAATCCTACTCCAGTCGCTTATTTTTCTTTTTTTTTTTCTTCTTTCTATATTCCAACATTATAATGGTAACCTCCAAAGCGGCGGGCTGGCAGAATCGTTAGCACCCTGGACGAAATGCTTAGCGGCATTTCGCCTGTCGCTACGTTCTGAGTTCAAATTCCGCCGAGGTCGACTTTGCCTTTCATCCTTTCGGGGTCGATAAATTAAGTACCAGTTGCGTACTGGGGCCGATCTAATCGACTGGCCCCCTTCCCAAAAACTTCGGGTCTTGTACCTAGAGTAGAAAAGAATATTTGAGAGCTGTAGAGCGGTGAGCTGGCAGAAACGTTAGCACGCGGGCAAAATGCTTAGCGATATTTCGTCCGTCTTTATGTTCTGAGTTCAAATTCCGCCGAGGTC
>NC_068981.1:118143041-118144616 GCF_001194135.2 Octopus bimaculoides | reverse complement strand
AGAAGAAGAAGAAGAAGAAGAAGAAGAAGAAGAAGAAGAAGAAGAAGAAGAAGAAGAAGAAGAAGAAGAAGAAGAAAAAGAAAAAGAAGAAGAAGTGTCGTAAACGTTTTAACTCTTTCATGCTTCACAACAAATTAATTCATTCTTGCTCTTCTCTCTTGGAATAAACTTCGAGATTTCAACTGAAATGTTGAGGTCAAACATGAAGGGCAGTGACATGAGTTACGGCAAAGACAACAAGGAGAAATCTAGCCACAACAACAGCATAGATAAAAAAAAGTAAAATATTAAAAAAAAGACAGAAGACGATAAGAAACATAGGCATAACAACAACAACAACAACAACAACAACTACTACTACTACTACTACTACTACTACTACTACTACTACTACTACTACTACTACTACTACAACAACAACAACAGCAGCACGAGCCGCAACAGCAACAAAAATTACATGAGTAACATGAAACTCATTTAGTCGAACTTAATGTCAAATAACGTAATTTTGAGAATGTAACCTTGAAATATCAATCTTGAAATAACAGATTTAGATAACAGCGAAGGCGCATGGCGAAGTGGTTAAGGCATGCAGCTTACGATAGTAAGGTCAGAGTTCGATTCCTGGCAACTCGTCGTGTCCTTGAGCAAGAGACTTTATTTCACGTTGGTCCAGTCCAGCTGGTAAAAATAAGTTGTAATTTAAAGCAGTGGTTCCAAAAGGGGGCGGTATTGTCTCACCATCACACTGGGGGCAGTGGAAAGTTCCAAAGGAGGGGCGATAATGGGATAACGATTCATGTAAAAACAACAAAATAATGGGGTCATTGGGTTAAGTTTTATTTGTGAAATACAGTTGGTTTGAATTTGCTTCAGAAAGAGGTCTATGGTTGTGATGGTTAGTTGGGGTGGGAGTGCTAGGATTTTGGCCAGGGTGTCAAGGGGGCGGCAGCACGAAAAAGTTTGGGAACCACTGGTTTAAAGGATGCGCCGTGTCACCTTGAATCGCCCTGACAACTCTGCCACTTACAGAGTTAATTTCACGAGCAAGGATGATCTATTGATTGAATCATCTGGAACCGTCGTCGAGGGAGTGCCAAACAAACACTCCAGTTGTGATGGCGGGATCTGAAGAAAGGAGCTGTATCTATGTCCTTCTGGGAGTGCCCCACCCCCATCCATTCGAAAACCGGCGAGACTGATGTCATTCACGCTCTGATGGGGGAAGGATTTCAAAAGTCGACATTTGGGGGGAGAAAGGATTTGGTGCAGAGATTTAAGCAGACACAAACGATTGGCTTCCACATAGTTCCTGTCTTCCAGCTTCACTCACAGGGCACCGGTTGATCCGGGGCTATTATAGAGGACACCTGCCTAAGGTGCCGCACAGTAGGACTGAACCCGACATTATGTGGTTACAAAATGAGCTTCTTAACCTCACGGCCGTGCCTGAGCCTCTCTACAACAAACAACGATACCTCGCTGTACGAGTTTAATTCGTTCCATGACTCGTTTTACGATTTAATCGTTTTACAAATCAATTTTCCCCATTGAAATTAACTAAAATATAATTAA
>NC_068981.1:118138014-118142941 GCF_001194135.2 Octopus bimaculoides | reverse complement strand
AATTTCGAACCTGGGTTCTTCTTCCTAAGGTATTTTTCGATGTTGTTGTTGTTGTTATTATCATTATCATTCAGGTTACTGCCTGGAATCGAACTCGGAATCTTGGGGTTAGTAGCCCGCGCTCTTAACCACTAAGCCATATGCCCGTGGGTAATTATGGAGTGAATTTTAGAGCTTATAAATCTAATATTCTCCTATCCTTCCTTAATACCAGTTCCCATATGCTGTTCATATCTGCACTCTGTCTCCTTAGGAGGTTGTTGTGTCCTAGTATATGTGCTGCTTCTTTTAGTTTTCGTATTTTCCAGTGGTGTTCTCTGTCTATTATTTTATCTTCATCCCACAAGCGGAGGTGGTCTCCATTTTTCCATACAAGATGAACTATGCCCGATTTATCAATATCTCCCCGTTTCACAGCTTTGCGATGTTCCTCTACCCTTATTTTGAGAGGGCGACATGTTTCGCCTTTGTATAACCTATCACAGCTGCATGGGATGGAGTACATGCGAAGTGTTGTATTACTCTTGAATACTGTCCTGATGTCATATGGGCCGCATATCTTTTGCATCTTTTCGGAGAGGACTTTCACATAGGGTAGACAGACTGTTTATCGGTTTCATCCTCTCTTTTC
Source organism: Octopus bimaculoides (assembly GCF_001194135.2). NCBI lineage: Eukaryota > Metazoa > Mollusca > Cephalopoda > Octopoda > Octopodidae > Octopus > Octopus bimaculoides. Next base: position 118,142,310 of record NC_068981.1, on the reverse strand, counting down.
TTCATAATTGGAGTGGAGAGTATGCTTTTGAGGTAGTAAAGGCTACCAATTTTTGCAGTTTTTCAGACACTACTTTTTGTATAGCCACTTGCAGGTTAATTGACAATATTACAACTTGATGAAGTATTTCGATGTATAAATTATCTGCTGTCCTCACGCCTGCACTTGTTTGAGTTGGATCTATGGTGTCATTACTCTCAGATAAAAGTTTTCCCTCTCTAGCTTATATTTTCTTTTTATCAAAACAGAATACGGTCATTTTTATAGATAGTTTTCTTATATTTGATCGAAAGTGATGATAATTTAATGCAACTGCTAATTTCAACGGCTTTTGTTCTATTTGGAATTATTAGCAGTGCATGACAACAGCACTGCTTATACTCCGATTTCAGATCATTTGTCATGCAAGTCCCGTAATATCCTATCTAATACGTTTTAATTAATTTTGGGCTGTAGCGAATTTCAAGCCGAATCACTAGGCAGCCGAGTAGATATCACGACCAAGCCACAGTAGCTTCTCGTAATCGACCGAATAAGCGACCAATCAGCGTTAAGCATGATTTGACTTTCTAGAATTCAGGGTTTATCTGATAAACACGAACAGTTGCAATTCTCAATATAATCAACCCGCTCGAATTATCGTCGCCATGGAATTTCTTGGAAGTGTAGAAGGCCTACAATGTTTTGTTGGTATCATAATCGCTTTTCTATTAATGTCCACAGCTTTATTCAACCGTATCCATTCAAATCATCTGTCCAACCGCAGGAGAAATCGTCGCCAGGGATGAAGTGCGACTACATCGCTGGGGGCCGAGGGGGTCTTTCGATATGTGACATATTCTACTCCATGACACGATTTCAAAATATCGATTCGTATCTGATACACGAGAAGCTTGCAGCATTAGGCCGGTGAAATTCTTATGTGATTTGTGGAAACCATCAGCTATTACATTACAGGCTATTAAGCGTTATCTTACTTCTCATTTCGGTGAAAAATCTGACATTGAGTCTTAATTTGAGGCGTCAGTTCAAATGGATCCTTATAATTGCCAATCTTCCTTATCATCTCCTTGGTACCGACTTTCTGCATCATTTTGGTCTTCTTGTAGATTTGAAATACAGGCGACTGATAAATTCGAAAATGGAATTTTCCGCGTAGAGGCAGTAAGCTAAGCCTCTCGGCAGTTTGACCTCCGAAAGGCTCTTGATTAGGTTGCATCTCACTGAGTACCATTCTCTAGTAATCCTAGTATAAAGCATGCTTCTCACTCAAAATAAGTGGATTTATTTTGCCATTCACTATTTGAAAATCTTGAAATATTTTATGGAGAAGTTATAGAAAGAAGCATTTATGGTGATTAACGTATGCATTATAATTTCTAGTAATGGTACTGTGAAGCATATTTTCACCTGGCTTTCAACAAAAGAATCGCACATCCTTCATCCGCATTAATTATTATTTGATATTTAATAGGATAGAACCTTATGATATAATATTTTTTTCGATATGGATCATGCTGCTATAGTTTGAAGAAAGTTGGCAATTTTACATCGAAAAGACATAAAGCTTACAACTGTAAGCTGTAAGCTATTACAGCGTCGGTATTTATTTGATTTTACTGTATTGCAGAAAAAAGAACTGATTTTCCTTAAGTGACACAGTGAGGAGCAGGAGAAGGTAGAGAACTATTGTCCCTCATTTTGCCCTTTCTAACCAATGATTAGAATATCTTCGTCTTCTTTAAAACGGATAGCTCTCTTCAGTTGTTTGGGTTTCCTTGCTAAATGGTCTTGAAAACCCTTTCTTGCATTTCTTAGCTTCCAAGCAAGTGACCTTCATTTGGGATGGTGACAGGAGCCATGAATCACCTTGGTTTCACCAGTACTTTCAACAAACACTTTCTCCCTCTGTGCATCTAAAATCTCTGCAGATATGACAAAACCAATCTATTACAAGTGAATCTTATTTATACACTACATTCGAATTATTCTTATGGTAAACCATAGTTTTCTGTAGCATTGTTGATAGAAGCAGTAGTTGTAACTAATTTCTTATAAAAGAAACTGCAATTAACTGTTAACGAGTTTTGAACTTGTGATCGCAAAATGTATGTTGTAGCTTAATATAAATCAGCTATTACGTTATAAATGCCAGTAACATTGCAATCAAGTCTTCTGCTGATTCTGTGAATTTATTACTAGATTCTAGAAGAGAAGAGTAAGTAGACAAATAAAAGGTGTGTTGATAGTATGGGAAAAGAATGTATATGAGAAAGAGAGAAAAAATAAAGAGGTAAGAGAAGATAAAATGAGAGTTAGAACTAGTGATACAAAGAATGAGAAAAAGGAAAACAATTAATTCGATCACAAAGCTTTCAATCAGCAGAAAGAGAATCAGAATCGTTAGCTGATAAGAGCACAGTCTGGTGGTTATACAAACGGAAACACACACACACACACACACACACACACACACACACACACACACACACACACACACACACACACACACACACACACACACACACACACACACACACACACACACACAAATGCACATAGTATTTCTAAAATATGGAATCCATCATGTTTAATCGGTTTGCAACAAGAGGATTACCACACATTTTGACTTAAGTTCTCTTGTACGTAACAATTACCATATTGCCTGACTGAATTTCCTACTTTGTAGAAGAGTTAATATGGTCTACTGAGGATTCCCTTGGTCCACATTTTACCAAAGAAGCAGTTAGGTATTATATTATTTCGCCCTATTCATTACTCTTTCCGCTATAATAATATTAAATAGCTGTATGTAATATAGAAAATATATTACATAATATAGAATGTGATATCATTTATAGAAGATGACATCATATATGTAACAATAAAATATATGCATGATATTGGAATACATTCATTCCCGAAGATGTGAGAGCCTGTCTGTCTTACAAGATACAGATTGATGTTTCGTTTATCAATAGTGAAATCACTGGCACCATCGAAGTTGCTCATTACAAAAATTAAGTGCGAAGCAATTGCTGAAACAAGAGAATAGCAGAATATTTATTGGGACTATATTTTGTCTGTGTTTATGAGGCTTCAATTAAGAAGTTTGGCCGAAATTGATGGGATGAGCGTGACCGAAACCTCACTGTAAAGGCAGAAGTGAGCACCAGGTTCCAAGATAATTGTATCTTCACGAAACTGTATTGCAGAGTCCACACAGAAAGGTGACACATCGCACTCAAACAGTTCTAGTGCAAGTGAACATCACTGTATACTCTATGGCAAATAATTCTCTGCTAAATATTCACAACTTATAAATAACACATTACCTGCTTCCTTTGTCTCTTTGCAGAAACTTTGTCATTGTCATATCTGATGCATGAATCACCACACACACACACACACACACACACACACACACACACACACACACACACACACACACACACACACACACACACACACACACACACACACACAAACATACACACACATATATATATAAACATGTACACATGTACACACACATATATTTATATATACAGGGATGGCTAACAGTCACCTAACAGTAAATGAAAACCATTTAATCCCAAGATCAAAACAAAAGCACAGCATTCAATTATTAAACATTCATAATTGGAAGAAATAAGTAAAATTGAATATTAAGTATTTATGGAAATTTGATTTACCGCCGGGTGACTTGTGGCCAACACTGTATATCTATCTATCTATCTATCTATCTATCTATCTATCTATCTATCTATCTATACAAGACAATACCACACACTCGCCTCCCGAGTTTCGTTTTCCATACAGTATATGCGATACTTTGTTTACTTCTCCACGATACACTAGGTATTTTCTTTTAATATATTTTAATTAATGTGTTATACAGGGCAGTGCTGTATTTCTATTTATTAATTTATTAATTTTTAGCCATGAAAATACTTATTTTACCACAGAAATAATTAAAATCTAAAAAATACAAATACTTACTGGCCACAGAAACTCGCGATATCCTGAGGAGTCCGCGATAGGTGAACCGCGATGAGATAATCACCTAGCTATTTACCCTTAAAAACGAGGCTTTTCGCCACTCCATATTTCACAGAGGTATCGGGCCAGCAGTGCTTTGGGTCTGAAGACACGCCGTAAGGCTAAAATCCTTACGAGCAAGAAACCCAGGGTAACCCCATAAACCAGCCTACCCCATTATAATATTAACTGCTCTACATCTTAGCGGGTGCTTCTCCTCCGGATTCATGTATTTCTACAAACGATTCATATATA
>NC_068981.1:118136835-118137930 GCF_001194135.2 Octopus bimaculoides | reverse complement strand
TATATATATGTATATATATACGCATATATACATGGGAGCATGCAGGCATACATTCGTACAGACACCCACACCCACACACGCAGAACCATACATTAACTCAATGGTTTCAAAAGGCTACTACAGCGAGATTCGCTGAGGCTTTAATACTGGTGAATGTTCGAAAATGCTTTCGAATATTATGCGAAATCATACAGGAAAAACGTTCATATTAATGTTTTTTTAATAAATAAATTTAAGTATGCGTTAATTTGTAAAGTAACTGCTGTTGGAAATCATGTTTTTAATTTCTTGCCTTTCTAGAAAGTGAGATTATATAAATCTTTCCTCGTTCTTTCAAAATCATTGCATGACATCAAAAGGATGTTATTCTCAAACTATTCTTAATTCCGCTGGAACACTCCGAAAGTCAATTAGGTTACTGATTACACGAATGACTCTTAGCTTTCTGTGTAAAGGCTGCTCACAATTCTATTATCTCATCCAATCGATTTCTATTTTGGAATGGAATCCTTATTTTCTCGCTCAAACAACATCACGCTCTAATTTGGATCAGAGTTTAACATTGCTGTGGGCTTCTGCTTTATGCCAAACCTAACAAGTAATTTTGAATTTCGATGGAGATGTCCCATTAAGAACAAGGATAATTTTGACATCATAGCTCTTTATAAAGACTGTCAAATAAATATTTATAATTATGGTATCAATTTCTAATTATCAACTTAGTATTTTCAGTAGTATATTTTTTTCCTTCATGGCTGCTTTTGGCTTCAACTTTTCCGATATAAACTACCGAATTTCCCAACCAAAAATAGCCCACAAGACAATTTTCACAAAAAATCTACATTTACTTGATTGACTTTAGTTAAAAGCTTATTTATCTCTTTTACTCATTTACTTGTTTCAGTCATTTGACTGTGGCCATGCTGGAGCACCACCTTTAGTCGAGCAAATCGACCCCAGGACTTATTTTTTGTAAGCCTAGTACTTATTCTATCGGTCTCTTTTTTGCCGAACCGCTAGGTTACGGGGACGTAAACACACCAGCATCGGTTGTCAAGCGATGGTGGGGAACAAACACACACACACACACACACA
>NC_068981.1:118132079-118136691 GCF_001194135.2 Octopus bimaculoides | reverse complement strand
TATATATATATATGTATGTATATATACATATATACATATACTCGACGGGCTTCTTTCAGTTTCCGTCAACCAAATCCACTCACAAGGCTTTGGTTGGCCCGAGGCTATAGTTGAAGACACTTGCCCAAGGTGCCACGCAGTGAGACTGAACACGAAACCATGTGGTTCGTAAGCAAGCTACTTACCACACAGCTATTCTTAAGTCTGTTTCATATGGTAGTGCACTATGATAAAACTAGCAAAAAGTTTACACGCTAAATTGTTAATATTGAGGAAAGTGTATTACCTGTGTGCTTTCATATAATGCATGACAAAATGTTTAAATAGTCCAGGATTAAAGAGGCAACAGCTGCAGATTGTCAACTGCAATAGTGATGAGTAGACATCCAAAGTACTGATATTTGGGACCATTCAGTACAAATTTACTAAAGAATATTCTAGCGTTATATATTGAATTCTGTAATCTATCGCTACTTGCTCAATCGACAGATACTATGTACATACACATGTATGTATGTATGTATGTATGTATGTATGTATGTATGTATGTATGTATGTATGTATGCAGTATAGTATATACTTATATGTACACAGAAGGTTCATGCATGCATGCAAATATACTTGAATATGCAGCACAAAGTTCAGTCAGTGAACAGGTCGCGGTTTCAAAGCGACGAACATATTTTGACACAAATTAAATGTCGCAGTGGAACTAACGTTTTTGTGTGTTCTTAAATGGCTAACAAACATCTTCCACACTGCAATTGTTTATATATATATATATATATATATATATAAATGGGAGAATTTACGAAAAAAAAACAACAACAGACGAGGACAGGTGGTGTAAACAACAAAAGGATGTATTAGTTTAACGCTCGGGAATAGAGAAAGTCTTTAACGTTTCGAGCTACGCTCTTTAACAGAAAGAAATAAGGAGAAAAAGAAGGAGAAAAAAATTTAAATGTAGTGGTCAGCGATCTATATGGCGACTGCCGGACAGAAAGTTCACACAGGGGAGCTAAGAAAAAGGGGAGATACATACATACATACATACATATATACATACATACACATTTGTATATAGGCTCAGGCGTAGGTGTGTAGTAAGAGGCTTGTTTCCCAACCACGTGGTTCCGGGTTCACTCCCACTGCGTGGCACCATGGGCAAGTGTCTTCTACTATAGTCTCACGCTGACCAGATCCTTGCGAGTGGATTTGGTTGACAGAAACTAAAACAAGATCGTCATATATATATATATATGGTTTAATGTTTTTTGTAAATGTAGCGAATCATTTTTCATGCTCGTATTTAATCACACTGCGAAATGTGTAAGTTTTTTACGTCCATCCTCTGAGGAATTTTTCGTCTTTATTGTATTTAATGGCTTAGAATAGCTATAACTACTCTGTAAGCCAAATATATGAGCATATTACAGTTTCTTCTTGCAGCCATTTTACACAAAATAATCATTCTTTGTACTGTGTGGTAAGAAGTTTGCTTCACAACCATATGGTTCCTGGTTCAATCTCGGTGCGTGGCACTTTGGACAAGTGTCTTTTACTATAAACGCAGGTCGACCAAAGCCTCGTGAGTGAATTTAGTGGACTGAAAACGAAAGAAGCCTGTCATATGAATCTGTGTATAACTATGGTTGTGTGTTTTTCTGTTCGTCCCCCACCATCGCTTGGCAACCAGTGTTGGTGCGTTTTCGCCCCTGTAACTTAGCGGTTCAGCAAGAGAATCGATAAGTTAGGAGCTATCCTTTAAAAAAGTAGGCCCTGGGGTCGATTCGTTCGAGTAAAAAATTATTCAAGGCATTGTCCCAACATGCCCGTAATAAAAGATGAAAGATAAAAGATAGGAATTTATGAACAGCAACGACGTTGGTAACTATATTGCAATGGACAGTTCACAGTTTCACTACCAACGGTGATATTCATATTTGCGTATGTGTGAAAGTTAGGCGAATGCAATGGGGGCACATATGGAATGCATTGGGTCCTGAAGCAAACTTTGTATCCGCCCTCGATAATTTCAGTTAATCTCAAATAAAGTATTAGGAGATATATAAGAAAACAAGGGCATCATGTCTACCATTATATTTGGATAAAGTCTCGTCTTTACGCTAGAAAACATTTCACATCTTGTTGAATTTTCTGGTTGACTTGAAATAATTCTGTCATGATTGCAATTTAACTTTTATTGAAACTAAATGCAGTTTAAATTAGTTAAGTCAAATAATCTTCAAATAATTCTCTTCATAAAGTTTTAATAATCAAGATCGTCTCACTCAGATCGACTTATCTAATAAAAAACAAACTACTATTGAAGAATAAATTACAATACAGTTGATATGAAGCAAGACGATACGATATAAGTAATTTGATATAACTAATTTAGCATCTTGTATTAAAATATATGTCTGTCTAACTATATTGATCAATGACCCGTTTTTTTTCTCAAAGGGATGAATATATTTGTTGCCTTCTTCGTATTGCTATTACTATTAGCAGAGTCAACACCACCTGCAGCCTCAGCAATTCCACTAATTGGTGAGTCTACTTTTTTCCTTTTTCGAATTATTTACTTATCGATTCTTAATCAAAGTGAGAGCACAGCCATTTATTTCAAAAGTGGTAAAAGACAAGCTGTAACCCTCATGCTTCCAGCATGTCATCCGCGGAATGATTTAAGCTCGAACAGCAGCCGCAACTGTGTCACAGACAAGGTTCGCTCGAAGTACATAAATGAGTTCTTCAGGATCCTGCCATATTTGTGTCTCAAGTAAAACATATAATTGCATAATGTTAAAAGTTTCAGTTGCACAACGCTGATATTCCATAATGTTAATCTTTTTATTCGTAGTTCTTGGATGTTCATGATTAATTCTTTAATTACATAAATTTCGAGAAACAGAACAAATTTCGCTAAATTATTGAAATTGTTTCACGTTGTCTTTCGTGATACCGGCAGTTTATATTCTTTACACGTCTCAACGATTCGATTTAAATCTCAAATCACAAAATTTTCTTGCATTATAAATAAGTTTTAAAAAGGAGCTAAGTTTCTGGAAGATTACCGAATGCTTTCTTGGTTTCCTGTATATTTGAACACTTGAATTGCTCTTTGCATATGACCACATGAAAATTTGATTCCGTTTCAGTTAAAATACAATGCAACGAATCACTCCTTGACGCGAAACGTCAACAAATTGAACGAGCCATCGAAACCAATGCACCGACAGGAACGTAATGAATATTAAGAACAAAACTGCGGAAATAAAATTCCTGAAAGTTCAGCAAGAAGTATTTAGTGCTTGTGAACCCTAAAGTTTTGAAATATAGCAAATCATGATCGGAAATTTTACTTGGCTTCAGATTAATGCCCTTTCCCCTATTTTACACCGCTGAAATATGTCAGAAATCGTCTCCATTTAAACTTAATCGATGCTACTTAGATGATCTAATCCAAACTTCTCTTTCCTTCTTCTCGTATTTTATTGAGTTTGAATTTATTCTTACATTTCTTTAAATCTGAAGAATATGCCAATTGCATTTAGGTATCAAGACTCCTGCATCTGTCATTGGGGCACATATATTAGCCGAGTCCCAAGTGTGTATTTGCTATCAACTTTATTTTTTGAGTGTAAAAAGCTGACATTTGATAATAGTTTTAACATGAAGTCTATAATCCGCATTTTCCTTGTAGACACCTAGTCTTTAAGACTTACTTAAGAATATGTTATTTTGTCTATCTCTTCCCTAAAAAGATTAACAGTAATTAAAACTGTCTCAAATTTAATTGGTCTGTATCCACCTTCATAAATGCCAATTTTCTTTTCAAGGAATCAGTATTTATTTGCAAGTAGATTCAAGTGTGTGCTAATCAAAATATTTGTAGTCCCATGTTTAAGTTTTAAATCGTGGTCTTCATGCATATAACATGGTAGCAGGCTGGAAAGGAGGTTTAAATGAAAATCGAAATCATCTCGCAGACTCGCTAACATAGCAACATAAATCATATTTAACGGTGTTTGTAAAGTCGCCTATATATCAGTTGCATTCATTAACCTATGCAGATTCATGGGTCAACTGTCAACTCTTCTACATAGATTAATCTTATGATGTCTGGCGATTATTATTGACACATACAACACAAAGCGACAAACATAAGAAGACAGGCATTGAAAGTTGTAAATGTCATACGATATGCAAGAAAGCTTTGATCAAGTTAACTGTGTCTATAGCTTGCAAAGTTTTAAAATGTAACTTGACAGCTAGCTAGTGATCCATATTTAATGTACATCCTCACCATTACCGTTCTTTCAACTGTTTCTCTATCTGTCTGTCGCTGTGTGTGTATATATATATATATTGTGCCACTCCGTCGGTTACGACAATGGGGGTTCAAGTTGATCCGATCAATGGAACAGCCTGCTCGTGAAAGTAACATGCAAGTGGCTGAGTACTCCCCAGATATGTGTACCCTTAACGTAGACCTCGGGGAGATTCAGCGTGACACAGAATGTGACAAAGCTGGCCCTTTGAAATACAGATAAAACAGAAACAGGAAAAAAGGTGTGCCTCCAGTATATATATATATATATAT
>NC_068981.1:118126995-118132068 GCF_001194135.2 Octopus bimaculoides | reverse complement strand
ATATATCATTCAACCACGATAGTGGCTGAATTTATTCTTAAGTCCACCATTTCGTCAATCGCAGCAGCTTCCAAGCTTCACCGCTAATTCAGTTCTCAAATAAATTGCAAACTGTTAACAGTCTGAAAGAGGACACATCCTCAGCTACAGTTTGGCATAAATAGTTTGGGATTTGATTCAATAGTAAAAAGGGGGGAAGCAAGGCACCTATTCACCTTCAATTAACATAAACTCTTTCATTTTAAAATAAAAGTATACTTTTCTTAGGCTTAAATGATAGAAAAATGTATGAGGAATTGAGAGTCGTTAGTCGCATTGAACAAAATTTAGTGGAAGAAAAGTTATGGGGGTAAATACCACGAAATTTCGTGTAAGAGAGTGAAGGAGTATGCTTATCAATAAGAATATTAAAGAATATATTGCTAAAATGAATTCTGACGAACTAAGACGGCGTGCTGGCAGTAACGTTGTCGCGCCTGGCGAAGTGCTTCACGGTATTTCGCCTGTGTTTATGTTCTGAGTTCAAATTACGTCGGCTTTGCATTTTATCCATTTCGAATCGATTCAATTTGGCGTACAGATTATTTTTTAATTTTGTTTAACTAAACACTTTGAAACTTCCGATACTGGTACAATGTGTGACATACGACAGGGTTTACTCTTAACCTTTTTGACAAGATTTTGTATTTTATAAGTTAATTTGTCACAAGTTACTGAGCAACAATGGACACATTCGTGTGCCAATACACGAAACTCAGTTTTTGACTTAATCTCTAACTTCTGAGGATGATATATATATGCATGTTATACATATATGTGTAAAACAATTTCATCACGCAATCAAACCAATGAAAGCGTCTTTACTTGGTTGCCCGACACGCTAAAAAATAGCAGCCAATGTATCCACCTACGCAGTATTTTATAAGGTAAAATCCTGAATCCTTGACACATTATTAATTATCTTATAACTACAATGCCTGGAAAAATCATGGATTATATGGAAAAATGCGTGCATGAAAAGTAATATGTTTAAGGTTATAAACCTGGAAACGTAGAGGACAAGTTATTGGACCTGTAAAAGTATAGGACAAACTATTACTTGAAGTAAAGTAAAGAATAAGAAATTAGCTGAACAGTTTTGTACAATAAATCTAAAAGATGAGAACTGTAAAGAGAGATAAATTAGAACTAGCATTCTTTGCTGCAATATTTTAAGTAAAATTTTCTTATTCTTTACTTTATTTGAAGTAATAGTTTGTCCTATACTTTTACAGGTGTAATAACTTGTCCCGTACTTTTCTAGGTTTATAATCTTAAGAATACTACTTTTCATGATCGCATTTTTCCATGTAATATATATATATATATATATATATATATATATATATATACCCAATTCAAACCTACGCACTGTTATATATGTAGGAATTCATACATCATAAATATATGGGTATGATTGTGGTGCGTTAGTCTGAATGTGTGTGTATGTATGTATGTATGTATGCATGTATGTATGTATGCATGCATGTATGTATGTATGCATGTATGTATGGATGTTTCTATCTATCTATCTATCTATCTATCTATCTATCTATCTATCTATCAGTCTGTCTATCTGTATGTACGTATGTTACCCTTTTGATCCCTAATTCATTCATTATTTTTCCTTTCTTTTTCTCATTTATATTTCGTTCTAATTTTTAAACTCGTAATACTTTTTGTATAAATTACAAAATGATGTATCTATCTACCAATAACTCTATTTCTATCTTAACGTCATGGTTTCAATTTCAAAACTAAATCTTACTATATGGTACTTGCCTAGGATTAGGTCTTTGTTGTCACTACCAAGAGGAGACAATTATATTAAATACAATTTCCTAAATTAAAACAAACACCATATATTTTCTAAACTCGGCACAAAGATGAAACGAGATGAAATTTAATTATGGTGTTCATGTTTTTCTCTGTCTTATAAATAATACAGACTAGCACTTCCATTTTGATAATAAATAGATATTACTTGTTATTCCAGTCCGCTGTACAAAATCTGAATCATGGATTATATACGATTTATCACGTGGGCACCTAATTATTTCTTTCTTCAGATAATTTTTATTGAGTTGCATAAATATTGTCACATAGTATAAAGTATATGAATTAACTTAGAAATATTCTTTGTTCATGCACGGTCACACTCGTAAAAATGTGCATATAAAATCATGTACGAGCTAACATAGAATTGCACATGATATAGTCATGAGAAACTTAGTTACTGTTTAAAAAAAAAAAAAACCTCTCAACCACTCAATAGGTAAATCCAGTCTACTAATTAAGAAATTCTTCTTCTTCTTCTTCTTCTTCTTGTTGCAGAATCGTTAGCGCGCTGGACGGAATGCCTAGCGATATTTCGCCCGTCGCTACTTTCTGAGTTCAAATTCCGGCGAAGTCGACTTTCCGTTTTATCTTTTCGGGCTCGATAAATTAAGCAACAGTTAAACACTGGGGTGGCTGTAATCGTCTTACCCCTCTCCAGAAATTGTTGGTCTCATGCCAAAATTGAAAATCATCATTATCATTATTGGTGAGCTGGCAGAATCATTAGCACACCGGAACTAATGCTTAGTAGAATTTCATACGTTTTTACATTCTAAATTCAAGTTCAGTCGAGGTTGACTTTGTTTTTCATCCTTACAGGCCGGTCGAAATGTTTGTCTTTACGTTCTGAGTTCAAATTCCGCCGTGATCGACTTTGCCTTTCATCCTTTCGGGGTCAAAAAATTAAGTATCTGTTGCGTACTGAGGTCGACCTAATTGACTGGCCCCCTTCCCCAAAATTTCGGGCTTTGCGCCTAGCGTAGACAAGATTATAATTACAAAAGAGGCTAACTGATAGAAGAATTAGAGCATTGGACAAAATGTTTTACGGCAGCAATCTTTTCGGTAGTTTAAATTCTTAGTTGAAATACCATCGAGGTCAACTTTGCTATTTATCCTTTCAGCATCGATAAAATAAGTATAAGTCAAGAACTGTGGTTGATGCAATCGACTAACCCCTCTCTTTAAATCGTTCTGTCATGTCACAAAATTTGAAACAGTATGATGATTACACTGAAGGATTTGTCACAGTTAGCCGGGATGGGCGAAACAAAAGAGGGAACCTATCAGAATGGTAAATGAGCTGTATTTGTATTCTTGCATTTTAATTCTTTGGATTATTTAGCTATACCGAATTGTTTTCCGACTTTTGATTTTTCCCTCTCGCTCTACGGGTTCAATTCAAGAAAGTACTACTGCGTTAATTCGAGTCAATGTTATCGATAGCTCCTCTCCCCTCAGAGTGTGGTCTGCTGCTAAATTTTGAAATCATTCTTATTATTACTGTCTTAAGGAAGGCGGTAAACTGACAGAATCGTTGGCATGCCTCACAAAGTGCTTAGCATTTCATTTCTGAGTTGAAATGCAGACAAGGCTGATTTAGCCTTTCACCTTTTCTCGGTCGATATAGGTACCAATGGCATATTAGTGTCGACTTGCCATTCCCCTAAATGTTTAGAGTCGTTAGCAGGCCTGGCAAAATTCTTAGCGACATTTCGTCCATCTTTACGTTGAGTTCAAATACTGCCGAGGTCAACTTTACTTTTCATCCTTTAAAAGTTGATAAAATATATTCCATTTGAGCACTAGGGCCGAAATAACCAACTTACCCTCTTCCCCGAAATTGCTGGCCTTGTGTCAAAATTTGAAATCAATATTACTCTGAGGTTTTAGTTAAACACTGTTACTATTTTAGTCAAAAATGTGTTAGTCAAATACTGGGCACTGAATTAATTGACTAACCATTCCCTTCAAATATCTGGGCATGTGCAAAAATGAAAAAAAAAAGAAGCTATTTATGCTGTTATCACATTCTTCATTACTGTATTCATCATAACATGCATCCGGATAAAGGCAGGCAGTTCGCAGAACTTTAATTCGTCGAACCAAATGCTTAGCGGAATTCCTTCCAGCTTTTCACTTTCCGCGTTCGCATAACTTAGAGGTTGGTTTTTCCTTTCATCCTCCCGGTATCGATAAAATAAAGTACTAGTTGATATCCGAGGGGTGGATGGTAAAGACATACCCACTTCCCCAAAACTGCTGAATTTCTACGAAAATTTGAAGCAATAAAGGCTAACAGAACTGTTAGCACTTCACACAAGATATTTAGCAGCATTTCTTCTGACGCATTTCGTTCTGTTTTCAAATTCCGCTGAAGCCGAATTTGCATTTATAATTTCGTGGGGCTCAATATATTAAGTACCATTTGCACAGAGGATCTCATATAATCGATCCTCATCACCCACAAAATTTAGGCCTTGTGTCTGTAGTAGAAACAAAAAAATATATGATTACTAAGGCTATCTGACACAATCGTTAGCGCATCGGACAAAATGCTAAGGAGTATTTCTTCCAAGTTATTACCTTTTGAGTTCAAATTCCAACGAGATCGATATGCCATTTCTCTTTTCGAAGTTGATAAAATAAGTAGCAGTAGGGTACTAGGGTCGATGTTATCATCTAACTGTCACTCACTAAAATTGCTGGGCATGTGTTAAAAAATTTGAAACAAATATTCATCCGGATCAGTATCTTCCATGTGTCGAGTTAGTAAAATATACGAACTGGTATTAATAATTTTACAGAGATTAACGGCAATCAAGTAGACAGAGACCAATTATAATTGCACGATATGTCTGCTGAGATACATCAAAACACAAAGGGGTTATGGCGAGGTTGCACTAAGGTTATATATACTCAGGCTGTGATATATGTAGACTGAAGATCTATTTGCAAACATATATTTAATATCTATATCTTGAATACCATCAACCAGAGATAAAATTGACACTAATTCTATATATTATCGAGAATTTCATGTTAATCGTATGCGATATTGGGTTTATGAATCTGAATATAGTTATACGTATCTATATTTACATACATACATACATACATACATATATACATACATACATACACACACACACGTGCACGCGCACGCACACACATACATGGAAACACAAATATATA
>NC_068981.1:118124563-118126873 GCF_001194135.2 Octopus bimaculoides | reverse complement strand
TGTATACATGTATATTTGCTGACTTAAGTGTGTGTGTGTGTGTGTGTGTGTGTGCGTGTGTGTGTGTATGTGTATATATGAATGTATCTATGTATGTATTTGTATATATTATTCGATTTATCATTAATAGCTAGGACTATATGAGAACCTCTTAATAAGCTTATCTTGAAAATCCTAATATCACCAGCTTTTGCTTTTATTTTCCTTCTGTCTATAATTCGTCGAGCACCGCCCCCCCAGCACAGTTATGTTCAACGTTATTATGACTATTAAAAAACTTAATATCTGGGGAATGCAATGCATTATATTAGCGACTATTCAAGACTGAAAAAGACTTTTCTTTCCTTCTAGTAAGTCTAAAAGAACAGTACGTGGATTAATGACAAAACTGTCTAAATTGAACATTTATTTTACCGGCAAGAAATTGGCGCCAAAAAAATTATGGATATTTAGATATGAAATAATCTAAACTCTGAAATAAAAAAAATATTGGTCTCTCGGAAATGATAAATAACTCTTCAAATGTATGTAGTGTATATACAAAGCAGAAATTATTTCAAAAGCTGGCTAATGTAATAAACGCAACCATTGTAAAATAAATCTGCTATCTTTTACTTTTTATGTGTTTTAGTCATTGGACTCTGGCCATACTGGGGTACCAACTTGAAGAATTCAGCCGAGCAAATCGACTCCAGCATTTGTTTTTGGAGAACCTCTAAGTTACGGGAACGTAAACAGCCAAAACAGATTATGTAGCGGTGGTGGGGGACGATCACTAAGTCACACATGCATACATGATGGGCTTCCACACAGACTCTATCAATTAATCCACTCAGAAGGCATTGTTGGTAATTCTGGAGCTATAGTGAAAACACTTGGCAAAGGAGGTGCGTGGGATTGGACCCAAAGCCACGCCGTTGCAAAGCGAGCGTCGTAGCACTGCACCTATGTCTGTACCCATGACCCGTGCTTCCGCCTATATATCATTATTACGTTTTTACATATAGTAAAATTCGTGAAAAATTATTGTAGTATTCCATCCACCCGTCCTTCCTTCCTTCCTTCCTTCCTTCCTTCCTTCTTTCCTTCCCTCCTTCCTTCCTTCCATCCATCCATCCATCCATCCATCCATCTATCTATCAATCAATCAATCAATCTCCGCGTACTATTCCAGGCTGGGTCGTATGAAAAGAGTCCTGAGGTTTCACAAGAAACCGTCATTAGAATACGACTGGATTCCCAATTATCTTATCTTGCTCTACCCTTAGGTCTCCTAGGTTTCAAGAATATATTTGAGAATCGTTCTTATCACATTCTAATCATATGTTTGTAGTACCGGTACTGTGACCTTTCAATAGGGAGTGACTCGACCTGGGAAGAGACACTAATCTCAGAGCTACGCTCTGTCGAGAAGTGGGAATTAGCAGAAATGACGGGACATGAATTTACTGGAGAGAAAATCTGAACAGAGAAATTCTGCCAATTGGATTCGAGCTTCTGCTTCATTTCCGATTCTAACTTAAAATTAAGGGGAGTAATAGTATTTTCCTAGCTTGGCACAAAGCCAGCAATTTTAGGGGGGAAGGGGTAAGTCGATTACATCGACCCGGGTGCTCAACTGGTACACATATTCTCCACACCAAAAGGATGAAAAGCAATGTTGGCCTTGGAGGACTCAAAACATACAGACAGACGAAATGTCGCCAAGCATTATGTCCAGAGTGCTCGACTGAGACTTATTTTATCGACGCCGCAAGGATGAAAGGTACAGTCCACCCACCCAGGAGGAATTTAGGGATAAGTAGATTACGTCGACCACGATGCTCACGATCCTGTAAGGATGAAACATGAAGTCGACCCCGGTGGCATTTGAACTCAGAGCATCAAGACAAACTAAATGCGACCAAATATTTGTCCCGTGTGCTAACGATGCTGCCAGCTCAATACCTTCTAGACGAGTAATATTGATTTCAAATTATGGCACAAGGCCGGCAGTTTTGGAAGCAACACATCACACATGGTAGCTAACCTTTTTACTAATGGTGGTAAGAACACAGATTTCGTCAGCAAGATTCAGAAAAGTAATTCGTGAAACGAAATTCTTCGAAGCTAAAATACCTTCTGGGCGAGATGGAGATATGTTCTGATTGTGTCCGAAAACGGTCAGTTTATGTACGATTTACGTTCACTAATCAGCAAGCGAAGAAGGTTATGGCTCCAACATGTTTTCTCACGTGAGGTCACCGACTAAACATTTCAGTTTTGGAAATTGAGAAGGCCTCCAGATATATATATATATATATATATATA
>NC_068981.1:118120469-118124097 GCF_001194135.2 Octopus bimaculoides | reverse complement strand
TATATATATATATATATGTATATATGCCTGTGTATATATGATTTGACTTTGTTTTATTCTATTTTCAGGAGCCTACTACTGTCTAAACATGATACTTATCACTCTGTCCACATTCTTGTCCGTCATTGTGGTCAATCTATATTTCCACGGATCACGATCTCGAGTGCCACCTATCGTGAAAAAGGTTTGTCTGTTTATTTCTATCTTTATGTACGTGTACTTTCAATCATCGGTGTTTGTAAAGGTATAACTCTGTTATGTAGTATACATGTGTTTACATATACTTTATGCACATGCGTAAGTTTAATTATGCAATATCTATTTTATTACAATCAGTGTGGATTAGCTGATATTTAGAATGACAGACGAACTGTCTAGTGATCTTTTCTTGTAAATGTTTTCGTCTGGCATTAATCTTATATTTCAACTTTCCGGTTTAAATAACATACAAGACAAATATAGTCATGACTATCTGTCAATGTTTAAACTCTGGTAATTTATGGATAATTTGTAAGCTTCATAACATATATCTACCTCGCGCTTAATAGTGTTTATTATTTATATGTACATGATACATGTAATTAGAATCATATTTTATAAATACATTAATATTCTAGCCACATTCTGGCGTCAATTTGATACATGATACTCCCCAATAAAAATTTACATCTCTGTATGTGAATGTTAGAAATCTGTTATTTACAGTATATTTTAAATTATACAGTAAAGAGTATATCTCTTTAGTTTTAGCAAACAATTAAAAATAATATCTGATTTATATAATCACCGTTCTTCTCCATGACATCTTTCCATCTGTTAATCGGCTTTTTAATGTCACATTCATAAATTCTTTAGGTTTAGAAGTGAAAAAGGAAAGTAACTCATTTTCAACTTCTGCTCTTCAAGTAGGTCTAAATCCATTTAAATGATTTTGTAAACTTCAAAACCATGGTAATTTGCAGATCTCTAGAATATGGTGGGTGATGCATAATTTTCCCGGCATATTTTTTAGACCTTTGACACACGATGGCTCCTGTTATGTTTGTTAATGATGGACGTTTTTGCAGCAAAGCTACTTTCAAATGTGTTAGCTGTTGGCATTGTACATCAGCTGCTATTGCTTGGTTATCGTCTAGCAGCTCAAGATGAATTATTCCACGCATAACCAACCATGCACTTAGAAGAATTTACTTGGTTTTTCCCCACGAATGAGACGCAGATGTTTTTTTCTTACCATTATGATAACGTGTCAATTATTCACCTCCAGTAATGACTCTATCCAAAAGAGGTATTTACAGCTTACGAGATAGCAATGATGCATAGCAGTCAACACTTTGTTTGCGATTGTCTGCGTGATCCATTTTCCAACCTTCGACACTTTACCAAGCCTTTCCGATTCATGATGAACGGTGCTTAGTTTCGGAACTGTAGCAGCCAGGTTTGTGTCAACAGTGGCTTCCAGTATATCAAGATCCAACCCACTTGGGCGCCCCTCTGTTAATTCATCTAACAACCCGTAGTCCTCGTTTTTGAATCGTAAAAGCAATCTACTGCATGTTCTTGCAGTTACTACTCCATCACCATAACTGCTATGGAGTGATTTTCCTGCTACACCTGCACTATTTCCCTTTAGAAATTCATAAATAATAACAAGACGAATGGGTTGTTTGCTTGGAGTGAACATGGGGCCAATACAACAAATGCCGTTATGATAAAATTTACAACATCTCAAAGGAAATGATATATATATATCTGATTTTGACGTATTTCAAATAGAATTGGGAAGTTAAATACCGTTACATCTAACTAGAAATTTACTTACAAAGCTTACAAAGCTTTCGTTACAAACTGTTACTTAACTATCAGTGATCAACTGGTACTTATTTTATCGACTCCTAAAGGATGAAATCTAAAGCTAACATCGGCGGAGTTAGAACGTCGAGCTACAGCATGATAACGCTTCTACCAGCTCGTGCCTTAATGTCAGAAATCTTTAATATTGTGTGTATTTATAAGGTGGTGCGCTGGCAGAATCGTAGGCATGCCTAACAAGATACTAAGCGGCATTTTGTCCGGTTTTATGTTCTCTGTTCAAATTCTACTGAAGTTGATTTTACCTTTCATCCCTTAGAAGTCGATAAAATAAGACTTAGTTGAGCACTGGGATCAATGTAATCGACTTATTCCCTTCCCCAAAATTGCTGGCCCTGTGCCAAAATTTGAAACCATTATGTGTATACGATACACGTGAAAATTAGAATCAACTTTCGAGAATAACACCTTGGACAGTGAAGTTTTTGTTTTTGTTCAATGTATACACGTTTGTGCGTTACTGTTTGGATATATGTCATATAATTGAATATATGGCATTTAAGCTTTCCATATTTTCTTTTCCAGGTGATGGTTGATTTTTTCGGTCGAATGCTCTGCATGCAAACACAGTTACTCACCAAAGAAGAGCTGCTGGCACTGAGGTGTAGAAAAAGAAAAAATAGCAAATCAAGCAAAGATAGGAAAAAAATGCAAGAAATCAAATATGACAAAGTAGGAACTTTCGAAATGCAAACCGAAGACAATTGGGTTCGAAACCGAAACCCAATTTTAGCATCTGCTTTAGCGCCAATTGTCAATGGTACAACTAGTCTTGCTGGTGCAACAGCTATAACACCGGCCTCTGATATTGAACAACAGTGTAATGACGGAAATCAAGGCCCTTGGCAGGCAATTAATACATTGGAAGGTGATGTTAAAGAAATTAGAAGACACCTGCAAGAAATGACAGACAAAGTCAGTGAAAAAGAAGCGGGCGAAATAATAGCCCGAGAATGGAAGCACGTGGCCTTAGTTCTGGATCGTATATTCTTTTTTATGTATCTCTCTTGCATCGTCGCATCTATCATGGTTATATTTCCTAAAGTCGCTTACCATTTATAAAACAGACAGAAACACAGATGAGAAAAAAAAACGAGACAAAACAAAACAAAACAAATAGCTCAAATGCACATTCGTAATGAGTGACATGAATATGGATAATATAAAATATGGTGATGACGATGATGAAGATAACGACGGCGACGACTACATTGATGATGACGATGACGATGTTGATAAGGAGCACGACAAAAATGAAACATTTTTAAAAATAGAAAAAATAAAATAAAATCGGTAGAAATATAAAATGTAACAATAACGGAAAGTATAAACTAAATACGAATAAAAGCATTCATTATAATAAGATCACAACACAATGTATTAACACTAATAATGTCTAACATACACAAGACGACGAATGTCTATTTTTTGTGTGGAGGGGTGGAGTATAATCCTTTGAATGAAGCAAAATACATAACTGGTACTTACTTTATCAAACCACAATGAACAAGGTAAACGACATCGCATGGATTTGATTTCACCTAAGCATATGCGCCACTCTACCAGACACCATACACCGAAAAAGGTGTAAGGCAATAATAGATATAAACTTGTTCTTTTATATCATATATATATATATCTTTTTTTAAGTAATGATAAAAAATGATACTAGCAAAGAAGTAAGCTGGACATTCAGTGTACGACAGAATATACATACATATGTGTATATATATATATATATATATATATATATATA
>NC_068981.1:118115162-118119479 GCF_001194135.2 Octopus bimaculoides | reverse complement strand
ACACACACACACACACACACACACACACACACACATATATATATATATATATATGTATATGTATATATATATATATATATATGTATATGTATATATATGTATATATGTGTATGTATGTATACATATGTAGATGTATGTATATGTATACATATATATATAACGTAAATATATATTCATGTGTATATATGCACGCATATATATATGTGTATGTGTGTGAATGTGTGTGTGTGTGTATGTATGCGTGTGTGTGTGTGTGTATGCGTGTGTGTGAGTGTGCGTGCCTGTGTTTGCATGTGTGTGCATGTGTGTATACACATAAGTGCTGATAAAAATAATACCTATTGTGGCCTAAAAACATTTCTTATGAAGCAACTGCGGAAAGGGAAAAAATGCATTTTAAAAATTAGATACTTAAACTATAGTAGCATGCGTTGACAATACCCATTGGTGAATGCAAATAATCAGGAATACCTTTTAAACAATTTGGAACATGATTGCGCTTCGTTTCATTGTTTCAAAAGTAATTAAATAAGGTGAACAAAAGAAAAGGTGTGGAATCATAACAAAGTTATGTATATCTCCAATGTAATTAAAGTTAATGTAATTGAAAGCTTTTCATCAATTAGGCTAAGTCGCGAGACACCGAGAGCCTTGTATTTAGTACCCTGTATAAGTGCATATATCTATATTAAAACATATAGACAATCATATACGCATACATGAGTACATCAACGCGCGCGCGCGCACACACGCACATACACTCATATATCTATAAATGAATATAATTTTTTCCACAAATATATCTGTATGTGTGCTTGTTTTATTGTTATTGTTTTATTATTATTATTATTATTATTATTATTATTATTATTGTAAAGTAGATATTTTCTCCTGACATTCTGAAAATCGTAATGTGGTTCCTCGGGCAATGCGGGCTAATTGGCTCACCTTAAAGATCCGGATATCTTAAACAGGGTAACGACTCCCTTTGGCCATAAATGACCATGAGATTGAATTTAGAAAGTTACCCTCCTAGGCACAAATCCGGGAAAGGTTGTTTATGGAAGACCAGCAGTCGTCCATGCATACCAGTTTCCCCTCTCCACGCCACCGATGTTATCCAAGGGAAAGGCAAAGGCCGATACAGCTTGGCATCAGTGATGTTACGGCTCATTTCTACAGATGAGTGACCTGGAGCAACGCGAAATAAAGCGTCTTGCTCAAGAACACAACACATAGTCCGGAAATCGTACTCACTACCTCATGAATGTGAGACCGATGCTCTTACCATTGAGCCATACGCCTTCATGCATTTAATATAATAGTATCTATATTTCTATGAGCCTTATAATACATGCAACTAAGCTATGCTAGGTACTAGAACATGTTTAAACCGACCA
The DNA here is from genome assembly GCF_001194135.2 of Octopus bimaculoides. Lineage (NCBI taxonomy): Eukaryota > Metazoa > Mollusca > Cephalopoda > Octopoda > Octopodidae > Octopus > Octopus bimaculoides. The sequence continues at coordinate 118,118,079 of NC_068981.1, read as the reverse complement.
TATTGGAAAGTTCTGAAAAGTAATTCTGTAATGTTTATTACAACCAATCGCGTTTATAGTCTCCTTCGTCTCATATGATGTGTCTATAATTCTGCATTCGTGCTGCATGCAGCGGAGTTGAAAAGTATATGTCGGAATGTAACCAAGCATTTCTGCGGACAAAATCGCTTAGTTTATTTTATCTAGCTACATTGCTAATATGTAATGAAGGAACATTTAGCTGTCTAGTGCTAATTCCAAACATTTTGGTGGAATTTATATATTATAGTACACACACTTTTGCTGAAATTCCATTTACTTTATTTAGACCATACTGAATACTGATACTACATTCATAATAAGAGTTTAAGAAATAGCTGCCATGTCAGTTTGCAGTTGATTTGGTAAGAAATGATAAAATAAATTCTACCTTAGAAATAATCTTTAAAGGCTATGAAAATATGTTCATTCATTCTGTGATAGGGTGGGGAATTTATTTTAGTACCAATGATGAATTTTAAGTCCATATATACCAGTGCTGCTTCATCTCGAAAAGGAAATGAATGAATTGTTATGTTCACAACAATTTAGGTGTGCTAATAATATTGAATTACAGTTTTAGTTCGAAGACCTAAATCATTTTTGCCTCATGAGTTTCAAAGTGTTCGTCAGCGAACAGTTTCAAATTTGAACGTGAGTGAAACATTATCCACCCCTATTCAACAGTATTTCTCTCAGAAGAAAATGCGAAGGGGAGTAAACAATGCATAATACGGTTTTGCCTTGACTTGCATTAAGATTTGTGTGGTGTTACAATTGTTTTTGACTTCAGTGTTCACCTTTTTTTTTTATTAATACGTTTGGTTTCACATCACTCCAAAAGGTAATAAAAGAATTTCGTTTGACAACATCATAAATAAAATTAAAACATAACACTAATAAAGTAATTTATACTAATTCTTTGTTTTATAAAAATTTCTCATATTATATGAAATAAAATCACAAAAGGTGAAAGTATATAACGGAGGGGGTGCAACGAAGCGTGTGTTGAATTGGGGGGGGGGGAAATATAACACGTAGATTTCTTACAATTTTAATATCAGCTTGGCTTGAGTAAGAGTTTCTTTACTACAAGTGTCTCCATAATTTTGGGGAGAATATTTGTAATAATCACCATCCCCACTATAGCAGAAATATGAATATTATGAATATAGAATATAAAGAAGAGAAGTAGAGATTAGTAGTTTTGTGAAATTAGACTCTTATTGTTCTTAATAATAGGCGGGAAGTTGGCATAACAGTTTGCGCCTTGGACAAAATGCTGAACTTTTGACGTTCGAAGATATAATCTCAGTGATGTCAACTTTCTGGGTAGATAAAATAAAATACCATGCAAGTAAAAGGGTTGATGAAGCAGTCTAGCCTCTTCCCTCAAACCTTCTGACCTTAAGTCCTCATTTGAAAGAATTATTGTTCTTAACATCAATGAAAATTTAAAAGTAATATTTCTATAAGGATAGCGTCTTAAAACTTATTACAACTTTAAAGTACTTAGCATTCCAGAATTCTTGATAAGATTATGGGCACTATTCGGTGTCATCGATTCTAGTACAAGAGAAGTGAAAGCGCAATGGCCCAGTGGTTAGGGCAGCGGACTCGCGGTCATAAGATCGCGGTTTCGATTCCCAGGCTAGGCGTTGTGAGAGTTTATTGATCAAAAACACTTAAAGTTCCACGAGGCTCCGACAGGGTATGGTGGCGAACCCTGCTGTACTCTTTCACCACAACTTTCTCTTACTTCCTGTTTCTGTTGTGCCTGTAATTCAAAAGGTCAGCCTTCACCCACTGTGTCACGCTGAAGATCCCCGAGAACTACGTTAAGGGTACACGTGTCTATGGAGTGCTCAGCTACTTGCACGTTAATTTCACGAGCAGGCTGTTCCGTTGATCGGATCAACAGGAACCCTCGACGTCGTAAGCGGCGGAGTGCCAACAACAAAAGTACAAGGGAAGTACTTTATTTTATTGATACTCGAGGTATGAAGGACAAAGTTCATTTCAGCAGGATTTGAACTCAAAATATAAAGAGTCGGAAAATTACTGTAAAGTAGTTTGTTTCAGAGGCTCGAGACATTCTTCTAAATTGTCATTCAAAGATGGAACGCAAAGTTGACTAGGGCAGGATGCCTGAAGCACAATGGACAAAGATACACCTTACGGTAAATAACAAGAATCAAAAGAATGATCCATAGACGTTTTAAAGCTAGGGATGAAACGGTTTCCAGCTATTTGCACAGCGATTTGTTCTATTTGCCAGATATATAGGTAATCTATCATTGAAAATATCAAAGAGTGCAACTGAATACGGTAAGACATCATCACAACTCCAGAAACTATAAAATTATATAAAAGCAAAAACCAAGCACAAGTAGAGAAAAATAGCAAGGGAGCCTTCTGAGAGATGCTAGGAAAAGAAAAACATCCACGTGACAGCTATGACGTACTATCTTGAAAAAGCTATGTCATAGCTGTCCTGGATATGCAATGAGGATTGTGATATAGTGTTATGATGGTAATGAAATTGACCAAAGAAAAAAAGAGGGAAAAAATTTGCTGTTTATTTAGCACCAAGTAAGATATTGGGATTCTGAATGAGGAGGACAATGAACCAAGATGATCTAGCTATGAGAATATTGTTTTTTTTATTTTCTCGGTGTATATGAAATTATTGCTAATTTGTGAAGAAGAGAAGAAAATATGGTTGCTCTTTCTAGTATGTCTAGGTAGAGCTTTCTGCATCAGGTCCTATCCATTACAAATGATATTTAGATTGGCACAACATATACAAAATTGCTATAAACTAAACGAGGTACTTGTATGATATATTTCTATGTGCATGTGTGTGTGTGTGTGTGTGTGTGTGTGTGTGTGTGTGTGT
>NC_068981.1:118111648-118113167 GCF_001194135.2 Octopus bimaculoides | reverse complement strand
ATATATATATATATATATATATATATATATATACGCACAAGGAAGCCCACATAATTTTAAGCTCAGCTGTACACATTCACGCTCACTATTCATACACACACGCGCTTCCGCACTGTAGTTAACCGGGTCATTGTTATTATCTCTCATTCACCCAGACTCTTTTTTCTGCCTAATTCATCATGCCGAACCATTAATCCCAACATGTATTTTTTCACACTTCGTGCTTTTTTTTTCCCTTCCGTCCTCTCTTCATTTTTCTCCTCCCAACCCTTTCTATCGGACGTATGCTCGAAACGTCAGATTCTTTTCTATAATACCCGAGCGTGACACTAATAAATCTGCATGTTGTTCTCTCACCTGTCTTAGTTTTTTGCTTTCTCTAAATTTGATCTATCTATCTATCTATCTATCTATCTATCTATCTATCTATCTATCTATCTATCTATCTATCTATCTATCTATGTGTATGTATGTAGGTATTATGTATGTATGTACGTATCTGTCTATCTATCTGTATGTATGTAGGTATGTATGTATGTAGGTATGTATGTATGTACCTAATCTATCTATCTATCTATCTATCTATCTATCTATCTATCTATCTATCTATCTATCTATCTATCTATCTATCCTCATTTACAATGTTCTCTCTATACTACGTAATATTAGTATACTGTCCCTACATTTATCTATCGTATCTTATTGCACATTGAGTTTAACGCAAACTTTTCCAAAAGCCAAAACCTTCTACAGTAATTTGTCATGCATCTAGCACATCTATTTCCACTACACTCCCTCACACACGTATAGACATATACACAGTATTATATAACTCATATATAGTTGTACATGTGTGTGTATGTGAGTGTGTGTGTGTTTATGTGTGTGTATATATGTATTTATAGGTCACTATGACCGTATATGTGTTCTTGTGAGCCATTGAGGCTTTTCATCCCTCGTGTCCAATGCTGCTATTCTCATATGAGTTTTTGTGTCCATATATGCTGATGTGTAATTGTTCGGGTATACTGCTTTTTTTTTTCTACACTTAATGTATACCAAAGAATATTGAAGAAAATAGACCTTACTCGGAGAGAGGAATAAGCGAATGTTGGTGATATGCAATAATATTCAGTATCCGGACACCTTATTCAAGCATTCAGTTGTTGCACATTGGCAATTATCTTTGGAATGCTCCAATTTCAGAAGTGAGCTTGAAAATACAGTAATGTAAAACAGGTAGCAATTATTTCATATGAGTATTTTGTCTTGAAGCCATCACAACTGTTATTCTTGTTTCGAATGTGATCTTGTCACTAAGTGACATTTTCTGAAAGTGGTGTTAGAAAAGGAAATGGTTCCAAGACAGTATACTGAGACACACTCTTTAGAGTAGCCCCAACAGGTTTAGTTATGTTCCTGCAATACATACATTCATTCATACATACATACATTCATACTTACATCTTACATACACACATACATACATACATTTGTATATGTTTAATATATATATATA
>NC_068981.1:118106830-118109867 GCF_001194135.2 Octopus bimaculoides | reverse complement strand
GCACACACACACACACAGACATACACACGCATGCACACACACTCTCTCTCTCTCTCTCTCTCTGTTTCTCACACTCTATCCCCTCGTTTCTCTCTTTTCTCTCTCTCTTTCTCTATATATATTTATCTATCTATGTCTTCCTTTGTCTCTCTCATAAAAAATACCTATATGTAAGCATATGTGAGTTCACTGTCAGCTTCCCTTATATGTTTATAATTTAATCAACAATTATATATATTATCATGATACAGGCGTACAATGAAACACCGGTATTTTTACATTTCTACACCTTCACATAACATATACATATGTGTGTTTGTGTGTGTGCGTGTGTGCCTGTGTGTGCATGTGTGTGTGGATGAGTATACCAACATTTATGCATTTCAATCGCTGCCTTTCTCAAATATGCTTTTTCTTGTACGAAACCACACCAAAAGGGTAATAAAACTGCGACTAACATTTGTCTGAGATCGATTGATATATTTTTGAATAATCGGTAATATAAGTATATTCAGTTATTTCTTATGTATTTTATTTATCTATTACTTTGTTTTTTTTTTCTTAACTGACAAATTCGTTAACTCATTAAACTATCTATATACCTATTACGGTTTTCTGTTTTTAATTTTGTCTTTTACTGCATTACCATTATAATTGTACTTATCTTTTTGCTTTATAGGATATCCAAGGAAAAATTATGCAATATCAAATATTTTAGTATTGCATTGCGCTGATAATGATACATAACTTAAAAAAAAAATCATCGTGAAAGCTTGCGAAACTGGCCACATTTTCAGATGCTTTCATGTTTAGTTGAATGGATTGAAGGTAGCGACACGCGTAATCGTTGAAATATTGAATGAAAACGACTTCTTTGGTGACTGCATGAAATATATATCGTGATATAGGCAATATGGGAACGGCATAAGCAATGTTATCCGATAAGATAATCGGATACAGTTATGGCTTTAATCTATTTTAAAGATATCATAAAGCTAGATGTTAATAGAAAAGTTACATTAAATACTATAAATAATATAAAATATATAATATATAATAACATATACATATGCGTGTGTGTGTGTGTGTGTGTGTGCCTGTGTGTGCACGCGCGTGTGGATGAGTATACCAACATTTATGCATTTCAATCGCTGCCTTTCTCAAATATGTTTTTTCTTGTATCAGTTGTTAGAACCAAGGTTAGGCAAGGTTTGTGTAAATATAATCAGTTTTGACTATAATAGTTTTAAAGTACGCTATGTTGTATAAAAATAACACTGTGTAACAAAATTTTATTTATTTACTTTGAGTGTCTTTGGTCAGTAAGAGTTATTTCCTATTACCGTCTATCTAAAAATCAAAGGAAATACTATCAGTCCCTCCAAACTTTGCTTTGGGACCTGAGCCTCAATGTTTGAAACTCACCTATTTTTTATTACATTTCAGACAGACTCAGCGCTGAGTTGCTGAAGCAGAAATATCATAGTAAATATTCTGCTTAGTACCAAGCATTTCCTTTTTAGTTGCTTGATCCTAACCGGTTGAATATGCCTCTTAGTGGCTGACAATAAGTGCATCTATGATCATAGGCAGGAGTAGTGGGGGAGTAACCCAGCCATGTGATGAGAGGGATTCTTTGTTTTTTAAATAAATCTAACAAAATCAATCTTTGAAGGAAATATTAGCCATTTTTATATAAACCGTACGTTTATATAGATACGTATCCAGCATTCAGGAAAGATTTATAGATTCAGTTAAAAGAATAAAAATTCTTCGCATAAAACGCGGGCATGTGATTCTTGGCGTACATATTATCTGATTTCCAACAATTCCATACAGCAGAGATTAAACCATATCTATCGTTATCAAACGGCTTAGCGATAATCCATGTCATATGAAAATCAACTTTTTTTTGTTTTTAAACTTGCTACGCAATCCAACTAATTATATTATGATTATGTCACAATCAAGATTCCTAATGAAATATAGCCCATTCGCCTTATATGTGTGTGTGTGCGTGTTTGAGTGTCTATGTCTGTGCGTCTAAATATATATCCATCCATACATATATATGTATGTATACATACTAAAATACTCATGCATACACACATACTCACACTCATATACACGTACACATGTGTCTATAAGAGTGTGCGCATGTGTAAATGAGAACTTTTGATCGATTCATACGCTGTTATTATTTTCTTCTCTCCTTTCTAATTTCTAGTGAGTTTTATCCACCTACTCAAATATATCGACATCAAAGCCGAGCAAAAGATGGACTCTTTCCTTATGTGTGCCTTCAGCTATGCACTAGTTATTATAACAGGCGTTGATGACTCTTCCATCTTCAAAATTCTTTGATGAATACTTAACTCTCAAGATCAATACGTATCTTAAAACCTGGGTTGGGGCTTAATATATCCCACATTCACGGTGTTAAATACGCAAAAGTTCGATAGATGTCGAAGAAAGAAAATTAAGGAAAAGAATAATTAGTGTAACATTTCACACGAGTAGCATTCGTAAATCTGATCAAATTTGAATAAGAAGAAAATAAACAGAAATGGAAATGGCCGTCTCATTGCTGAGACAATTTATTTAAATAACAAAGTTAAATAACATACATTGAAAGTATAAGTGGAAATAAACTCTATCTGCCTATCTCGTAGACACAAAAACCAAATACAAACATATACGCGCACACATACAAGAACATAAGAGCAGGCTGGTAAACGTATACACAAGTATACATACACATACACATACACGGACACGCACACACAAACGCACACACAAACTCACAACATAACACACGTTCACAGACTTTTGGTACTGTTCTTCATAGTTCACGTCGTGTTGCAGTCGGATACATGTTAAAGTATCTATCTATCTATCTATCTATCTATCTATCTATCTATCTATCTATCTCTATGGACGGACGGTAGACGTGTCGGCTCCGTAAGTTTTGCCTTTTTTATGTTTTAAAAAGTTTGTTTGTAAAGTTTATTTTTATATAGAAAGTTGTATAACAACT
>NC_068981.1:118095566-118096284 GCF_001194135.2 Octopus bimaculoides | reverse complement strand
ATATATATATATATATATATATAGATGTATGTATGCCTTTATTCAGTTTTATTTCAAAATTTCTTGCCAATAGAGAAAGAGCCGGTCTTTAACTTAGATCCAAGGCTCCTTCATTGGAATTTCACCAACAACCGGATATTTTTTATGTTTGTATATATGTATATATGTATGTATATGTGCAGATTTGTGTGTTTTGTTGTACGCATGTATTTTCATGTATATGAGACATGCACATATGAGACATGCACATGCCTGTCTAGACATGCACATATATACACATATGATAAACATCTGGGAAGTTTTACAGATTTTTACAGTTTCAGTGATACCTTGGATCTGCTGTCATTGAATCAGCTTTCTCCTTTCTGATTTTCAGAAGCCTAATTTCTCAAGGTTGGTACTTAGACAGTGCGTTCCATATCCCGGTGCCCCAATAATTACAGGGCACTTGTAATCTGCGCAGTGTAACTATAGATTTTTCAATAGTTCAGCTTAGGTATTTTCTTTTTCGCTGATTTTCAGTTTTATGTTAACATCTGCTGGACATATGTATGTATGTATGTATGTATGTATGTATGTATGTATGTATGTATGCATGTGTGTGTGTATGTATATATGTATGTGTGTATATATATGTATGTAGCTCTCTCCCCTCTATCTCTTCCCTTCTTTCTCTCTCTCTCTCTCTCTATCTCTCTGTATATATATATATATATAT
>NC_068981.1:118094485-118095466 GCF_001194135.2 Octopus bimaculoides | reverse complement strand
TAGACGCTAAGCTTTCTCAATTTCCGTCTACCTGATTCTCTCACAAGGCTTTGATCGGCTCGGGGTTATATTAGAATACATTTGCGCAAGATGTCACACAGTGGGACTGAACTCGCGACCATGTGGATGGGAAGGAAACTTCGTACGAGATAGCCACATGCAAAATAGAAATTATATTAATTTATTTTTGCATATTATTTCTCCCTGGCAAGCTTCTCTGTATTCGTGTGTATGTACGGCCCGTGGGACTTCCTGAATGATACGCCAATTGAAAAATTACCTAGAATATTTTTTGTAGTGTGGTCCGCCTGATAACGGAAAATGATTCCCAAGTCTCAATATTTCTAGTTGCCCATATGAAAATTTTGTTGCTATGCAGAAATATTCATGGAGATGGAGTTGATTTATACTTTTGTCTTTCGCCTCTTGATTCAGAATAATTTGACATTCACTCACGTCATATTTAATATGGTTCCTAATTATAGGTTTGAATTTATATTGCTCCTGGTTAAAATGTCTTGTAATGAATCCACGATTTTCTCGCTGTCTTCTTTCTTATCCACTTCTCCAGTTTATTGTAACTTTATTGATCTTCTACCGTGTTGAATATCTTGTTATAATCTATTTACGTTTCATCTAATTTGAGAAATATATTATTAAGCTTGTTTATTATCAGAAGAAATATAATAGTATAATACGTGTTTCTTCTTACAATAAATATGTTTAATTATCATAACTAACAATCATTAAATGAGAAGTAATACTTTGTGCGTCTAACAAAACTTTAGGTATGATATGTATCTACGCATACGCACACAAACACATATATGTGTACATAAATGTGTGTATGTATGTATGCATATATGTATGTATACATCTGTGTATGTGTGTGTGTGTCTTTATATATATGTGTGTGTTTATGTTTATATGTATATATATATATATATATATATATATATATATATATATATATATATATAT
>NC_068981.1:118092303-118093738 GCF_001194135.2 Octopus bimaculoides | reverse complement strand
TGTGTGTGTGTGTGTGTGTGTGTGTGTGTGTGTGTGTGTGTGTGTGTGTGTAAGTCAAAGAAGACAACACAGGAGTATAAATTTTAAATGAATGTTTGTCGAATGCATATCGACAAAGCAGAATATGAAGGCTCTCTTATTTGAAGAGCGTCTAAGTAGAAACTTTCAAAGAGATATGAGTTTATTACGTATCTTTGTTAGGATATCAGTAATATTTATCAATGGATTGTGCTGAGTCAAACAGGATTAACATTATTTTTACAAAAGATACATTAGTGCATCTCTCTTATTTCATGATTAAGCTTCAAAATGTCTAAGATAAGGAAACATTAATCAAATAACTATTCTTGTAGCTACCAGCTACTTGGAATAATATTTATTTCATTTATCCAACCTCAAAAACTTCAAAAGAGCTGAGAATATTCTTTTCAGTTTTGTTTTCTTGAGTTAATTAACTCTGTCCTTTAAAATGATCTTAAATCATTTGTTCCGAATTTATAAAAATTGAAAGATTCTGCTAGTGAATTTCTAGAAACTCTTCTTTAAATCCTCTTGACTAATGTGTTACTGTACCGACCTATTTCTTGGTTGTCAATAATAAAATAACAAACGCTTAAAACATTGTCTTAACTTACACGTAAGTCGAAAGATTGGAGCGACACATCGGAATCCCTGTATACTAGAGTTGTAGCATAGCACACTAAATCAAATAGTCACATTTCAGACCAGATAATTTCGAGGTTACTTAATCAGAAAAACAAAAATATTTATGAAATGTAATATTCTTAATTCAATCGTGTTGCGTTAATTTTGATTTTAGCATTGATATTGCTATTTGTTATTAACAGATTTAACACTGATTACATGCTTAACTATTATGGCTAATTAATTATGCACAAATTAGTTTGCAGTCTGGTTCTCTAATCTCTAAATTTTATACTAACTCTTTATTCAATTCATTTCAATTAAAAAATTGCTTTATCAGATTTATAGATAATATAAATGCAGTTAATCTCAGCTACACTGTATTTAGGGAAATAATTAACACAGTAAATTTTATGCTACGTATGCACACCTCTCCCAGCTTCTTTCTTTCTTTCAGCCTATATACCTATATGTCTGTATCTATCTATCTATCTATCTATGTATTGACGATCGAACCACTACTGCGGAAGCTGGCGACACTGAGGGGTATCCCACGAGAGCTGGGTTGCGGGACGAGCGTGTCTGCATATGCGGACGATGTCACCGTCATAGTGTCGAGCGAAAAGCACGTCGAGATGCTAGGCGAGACACTTAAACAATACGAAACGGTGACAGGAGCAAAAATTAACCCGGAAAAGTCAGTGGGTTTGTTACTCGGCACCTGGAGAAGCAAGCCCATACCGTCCAACAGTGACTCCGTAGTGGGACGCTGGACGGACGGACCGGTTAA
>NC_068981.1:118089223-118090744 GCF_001194135.2 Octopus bimaculoides | reverse complement strand
CCCCCCAAAAAGCTCTACTTTGTAATTTGTCCATTTTCTGTATTTAGCCCTGTGTGGCTATAATAAAAAGATATCTATCTATCTATCTATCTATCTATCTATATACACACACATATATACACACACAGATATATACATACATACATACATTCATACATACATACATATACTCCTGGTAACCTTTACAATCCAGTGTAGGACACACGAAATTGCCCAACGGAAGAATTCAAGGTATGACTAACAAATAATTATAAACACAGACATTAGTTACTGACCGTTGTGAAAGGCCGACATCTGGAACCGAACTGAGAGCTAACAGAGTATCCGCCGAATAATATATCCCCCATCCCCCCAAACTCCGAGAGAAATATTTTGTTTGAACAAAATTTAGGACAGAATCGTTCTAAACTTCCGGCTAGTCGTATGCTGGAATGGCGCTTGCGACTGATACTGTTTTGAAGGACGTAACCTTCGAGTTTTATAAAATACCTAGAGGTTATGTTGTTTTTTTTTTATCCCATGTACATTACCAGACGCTGTATTCACTGCTCAGATGGCATTTAATTAAATCTTACTGGACGTGGTCGTGTATAATAAGAGAAAGAAATAAAGAATGCACGATTTGTAGTGATCTAATCGGTAACAACCAGTATCGGTAAACGGGAACAAAATATTTAAATGTTGTTATCAGCAACTCACATAACATTATACATCTCATGATCGCCGGTTTTGTGTGACTAGTGTTGCAATTGTTTAATCATTTTGCAGATTAATAGGAAAATGTCGTTTATTAGGAGATGATAACACATCAGTTGCATTCAAATTTTTTTTGGTTTTTGCTTTTGATTATATTTCAATTTTTCTTAAATTTAGGGTAAAGTTTTAGTACCTATGATCATCTAACAAAAATATATATGTTGTTAGATTTCTTTCAATTTTCGCTTTAGAAGAGCTGAAGCCATGAACAAAGCGCCATATTTTAAGTCAGTAATAAGTTATACGATTAAAGTATAACAGTGTTATACACTAATCGTGAATGTATATTAAAAAGTTTTCGCCACAAAGTATAATCATTTTCGTATATATTGTCTGTTTCTTTCGTAAAGGAGCAAATACTGTATACGAGGTGATGTTTTCTCCAGATATAAAACAATGAGAATCTGTAAGTGACCCAGCAGTGGTATCAAAGCTACGCACCTGATGACGTGCAAGTACACAACTATTGCGGTATCATATTTATATAATACATGCAGAGATACCAGGCGTTGCTCGGGTTTAAAATGGTATAATTTTTTATTGTTTTACTTCCTTCAGTCATATGACAGCGGCAATGCTGGAGCGCCACTTATAGCTGAAGAAAATGACAAAAGGATTTATTCTTTGTAAGTATAGTACATATTCTATCGGTGTGTTTTCCAAAGGGCGAAGTTATGGGGACGTAAGCAGAGCAGCATCGGTAGTCAAGCAAAGACACAGGCACACACACACACACACATATACATATATGCATATATATATATA
>NC_068981.1:118085969-118088195 GCF_001194135.2 Octopus bimaculoides | reverse complement strand
ATATATATATATATATATAAGGGCATAACTATACAAGAATGCCTCACGTTAACTACCGTAATAAACACATTTTTACCGAATGCGCGGAAATGCAGCCTTCAAAGATGCTAACCTTTTAAAAACAGACTGAACTATAGATCGCCGATTTCGTGATCATTATAGTTATATAATTATCACGAATTCGCCGTTCTCGTAAACGTTTACATGAAAACTTTGTTTTTATGCATCTTCTATTCCATTTTGTCCTATAGATGTACAGACACACAGATGATGAGCTTTGTTATATAGATTTATATAACATGCAAAACATGTGAAACACTCAGCAATTAACAGCTGTGACGGTCAGCTATTTTCGGAGACGAGAATGTAAGCTTCAATATATTTTTCATGTCAAATCTTTTAACAAAACATAAATACTTGGAAACAGCTTGCTTGCTCGAGTGTAATCAGTCGAAACTCCCTATACTGGAGGCCAGTGTGTTTCAAGGAACTTCAGGAGCGATGATCCTTTACAGCGAGTTGCTGCGCACACAATAACTATATAAGCAATATATTTGCTGTAGAGAATAGCAGGGAGTATAATTGTTTGTGTATTGCCATACTAACCGAAGGATTTCTGGCGTATTGTCGTTCCATGATCAAGAAGAATTAGCTCTATGTCTGGGTTAAATTAATTTAGTGTGGTTTAAAATGTTATACTCAAATATTTCGATTACTACAAGAATTGATGAAAGCGTGGACATCAAATACTCGAAAACTGGAATGAGTTCTTAAATCGTGATATTGGAAGCCGATAAAAAATAGAAAGTATACAAAGATTTATGTGAATGATTTTCTGTGAGCTGTAGATATGGGAACAAAATGAATGTGCATAAGTACTAAAATAATCAATAAAATTAATTGTCAAATAATCATTCTCGGTCTTTCCATTTATAGAGCTTAATTGTGTTTAAATAAAATTAACAGTTAACATTCTATATCTATTAGTTTCCGATAAGATTTATAATCAAAACACTGAAATTAACAAATGAAGTAAATTTGATGTCTTTTAAATCAACTGAAATATTTATTAGTTCAAAAACCTTACATAAATATTTCATAACTGAATTTCATATTTTACTTAAAGTTATGCAATTGTTCATTTGTAATTTTATGTCTGGCTTGGAATAATTACAATAATTTTAATAGTATTGGGAACAATTGTGACATGTATCTGTTTACGGGTAAGCACCTGCATGAAGCTGTTATATTATTCCATCTAACGGTTTTACTTCCCGTGTTCAAAGCTCCCAGGCTCGAATTTGCCTTTCCTGCAGGCAGAATCAATAAAATTACTACCAATCATGTAGTAGATGCGTATTAAATAGCAATACATGTTTCTTACACAATTGTGGTGTTCAGCTAATATTGTAAGTTAATCATTAATATAATGACAAGAGTATTGGAAATGACTGAAACAGTGTCAAATTAAAGATATTACATTAACTTTTATTCTTCTAGTTCTGAGTTAAAAATATCGCAATAATCGACTCTATCGATCATATCTTGGCGAGAAAGAATCAAATGAACACTAGCATTACAATAATCCAACACACTTTATTTTTGTAAAAAAGATTTTACTATTACAGAAAAAAATTTCTATTATAGGCACAGCATTTTGGATTTGGACGGAGAGATGCAGCTGATTACATCTCAGTATATTGGTGGTACTTAGTATATCGATGAAAGAAAAGAGAAAGCAAAGTACAACCCAAAGTGATTTTAACTTTGAACGCAGTGAAATAACATATCGCATTATGTGAACTACCCTGCAAATCTTGCCAACCACTTCATTAACAACAACGAAAACAGCAACGATGATGATGATGATGATGATAATGATGATGATTATTAGCCAAGCAATAGACCCTCCTCTGGGCGGTTTTCTATGGTTGTTACGATTAATATATATATATATATATATATATATATAAAACAACTTTCAGGAACAACAGTGGTTTGTGGACGAAGAAGGTTGTAGATAACGCTGTAAGAAGTTATTTTATAGTCCAAGGTTAGCAACTAGATATGCTGTGTATGTGAATAAAAATCTCCTGCGAGTTAACACGGGATTCCTTGACGACAATATAACCTTCATTTGTCTAAGGTAGCTTTGGCCTGATGAGTAGCTAGCAGAGAACCCCTAATTGAGTAATGACTACTTCCGAGTTTCTGTTAAATAGGAAA
>NC_068981.1:118082656-118084206 GCF_001194135.2 Octopus bimaculoides | reverse complement strand
TATATATATATATATATATATATATATATATATATATATGTGTGTGTGTGTGTGTGTGTGTGTGTGTGTGTGTGGATATATATATGTATATATAAGTACACAAACACACGCACACACACGCACACATGCAGTGACGGGTTGTGCTCTTGAACAAAACACTTATGTTGCTCCAGTCCTCCTCTCGACCAAGGGCGAATGTTGGTATCATTTGAAGGGTAAAACAATGCAATAACGCATTGTGACCAATGATGTGTAACAATATGTGTAGCCTGGTCCGTCACGTAACCACGTAATATATATATACATATATATATATAGGTATATATGTATATATACATATATATATATATATATATATATATATACATACATATATACATACATACATATATACATACATATATATCAAACCAAGCATTCTGGCAATAAGATACAATGTGCATTTCAGGACTCCTTTACGATTATTGGCTTCCATATGCTATCATACAGCAGAAATGCTCATCTTGTTGGACATACATGTGGAAATCCATTAGTACACACAGAAATTATACAAAAATATTCATAATATCAACAAAAAAAAATGGAATGAACATGCACTAATCTCCAATGAAAATAATTTTCTCTGTGCATTAGCACCTGCTGTTATTTGCTGAGTGTTTCACATGTTATATGTATTATTATATAAATATTATATAAATATGATCCAGCAATAGCTGTGTACATGTACATCATCAGGTGAGTGACTTTAAAAGCACTGAATGATCACCTATAGTTACCCACTGTTTTGTAGCTATATTCTATCTTTAGCATACCCTTGCTTAAGAACAACGCTTAGTTTCAAATAGACACAATTTGTAAAATACCACAAAATAATTTAATGGAAACAAAAATCAAAATACAAAGTATAGACCACCATAAACCACTGGAAATAAAAATTGCAAGAGTATAAAGTATAAATCAACACAAGCCCTTATTAATTCCGCTCTTAAGCATAGAGTTATCTGGCCTTTTATGAAGGTTGATGCACACCTTAAGATAATAATGCTGCCAAAATACTAACTAGAAGAATTTCTTATCTCCTTTGTCTATAAGTATTTTAGTTAAAGGAAGTTATTTGTGAGTGGTTAACTTAACTTAGTCAGCAGCATAGCAACTTGTCAAGTCATCTGCTCATAAACTTAATTTGTATATCCCATAATAACTATTACGTTAACTATGGAATGGACCTGGAAAGTTATAGCGTAAGTGGAAAATGATAAGTAGAGTGATAGGGAGAGATGCACATTTATGAGAGCTAAAAGGGAAGTTCTTTTTTTAGAAAGATATATGTAGGTATATATAGATATATGTACGTTAGTGCGAAATAAAAGAATAATCATGTATGCATAATGAATACATACAAGTGAAAGCCCTTGGTTTAGCTGCACGATATGAAACCAGCACAATAGTCAATAATATGTATGCGTGTATATTTATGTGGTGGCTGAGAATGTATGTATATAATGTAGAAATGTGTATATGTTGGTGGCAGTGTATATATATATATATAT
>NC_068981.1:118078313-118082065 GCF_001194135.2 Octopus bimaculoides | reverse complement strand
ACACACACACACACACACACACACACACACACACACACACACACACATATGAAATTGTTTAAAAGTGAGTACAACAGCTTCACTTTACCATATATTACATTATTCTAGGTTTAATACCCCTTCATCGAGTGACGAAGAATGATGCTGATCTTGTAGTTTTGCTCAAATGAATAGGAAATGCAGATGTCGTACGTACAGAATAGGTTCCTTGCAATAACCATTATGCGTCGTGTAGATCTCGTCTGATATTGATAGGTCGATTCAGATTATTAATGAGATTATTCAGAGTAACATTGGTTGGTTGACCCTCAACCAACCAATGTTACTCTGCATTCCCTGACATTTCTCTCTTTGCATTTAGAATAATGTATTTGTCTTCATGTGTTTTTTTAATGAGGATGTGTAGCTTTTGGATGGTGCCTCTGATATAATACCACTAGAATTATTCAAGTCTATATAACACACTACCTACACTCTCGAACAAATGTCCAAATTGTTGATGAAGCAGTTGAACAGTGGGAAATCGCTGTTACTATCAACTGCTTGATTTTCAGACAGGAATTTTTTCAAGGAGTGGTCAGTGTGCATTATCTGAGTGTTTATTTCCTCTCTACAAATTAAGTGGCTTAACCTGTTTAGATTAATCCCTTTATTCCCTTTCAGTCACTGGTTTTAACCTAACTTTTATCACTGGCAACATATTCCCTAACTTCCCAAGAAGTTTAGCGACGCATTAGAAAGGACTACTACTACTACTACTACTACTACTACTACTACTACTACTACTACTACTACTACTATTCGCTTGTTCAATATCGCTAAGAATTTTCCGTCTGGAAATTAACCAATAAACTGGTTAATTGTTTATTAACAATACAGGCATGTGCTCGGGGGTCTGTTAGGGATTTTACCAGAGTGTAGTAAATGTGGCATTTAGTATATCAGAAGCACCATCCAAAAGTTACATATTCACACCAGGTAACACGTGCAAAAAATTACATCATGCAAAATGCGGCTGAGGAAACAGGTCACACTTATTTCAGAATTTCCACCTAATCTTTCTCTGCGCAGGTTATCCATTGTCTTAGGCACCATCTAATCACCTGCATGTATGTATAAGATTACATTTTTTAAATTAGCCCTTTATGAAATTTAACCGTAATTTTTAATTTATTAGAAACGTTTTTGCTCTAACTCATAGGTGGTGCCATCTACTTCCGCTCGAAATAATATTTTCCTAGGAGACGGTAGAGTTTAGCGTGTCATCTGCGATAGTGTTTGTTATTTTCAACAAAATGATCCGGAAAAGCAGGCTTTTCTCTTTTCGTCTTTCTTTCTTTTACTTTTTTCCCTCCATTCCCTCCATCTGGTTTTGTATTTCCTATATTCAGAAAAGTTGTTTGAACTAACAGGCTACTCATTTCATTGCTTCAGCGAAGTGGATGCCTTTAGAGGTGGTGTAAGTTCTGACTAAACAACAGTACTTATCAGAAGAAATTAAGATAAACAAAGTTCTTTTTTAATCTAAAATATACTCTCCTTCATTTTCTACAATGTTCTTCCATCTATCTGGTTGATTTGCAAGGCTACTCTTCCAAAATTCACTTGTCTGTGACGAAAAATATTCCTTCAAAACTGTTCTGATCTCGTCGACAGAATTCATATTTTTCCGTTCAAATGATTTTGAAGTCTGGGGAATAAATAATAATCAGATGCGGCCGAACATGGTGGGTGGAGTATCGTTCCTCATTCAAACTGCTCCAGTTTTGTAATGTCATCCCTACGCTGTATGTGGCCGAGCATTAGACTCGGAAAGTTTGCGAGGAACCCATAGACCCAATATGCTGAATTTTCCGATGGCATGCATGTGTCGATGAATGGTTGAAGGATCAACTGCAAGCTTCTCTGCTAGTTATTCAACAATTACGATGAGATTTTCTTCCACCAGGGTTTGCAGGACATCCTAGTCGAGCTCTACAGATCTTCCAGGACTGGGTTTGTCGTTTTGGCTGTAGTTTCCGGCTGTAGTTTACGTTGCGTTGTTGCCTTTATTGAACCCATAGAGCAAAATATGTCAAATATACTCCTTTGTCACTTCCATTATAGCTTTGAAAAAGTAACTGTTAAAATACAAGTGCACTCTTCCAAACTAGCACAAAAAATAAGTACTGGGTAAAATTACTACTTGTTTTTATAGCAAGTCGATGCAAGTAGATTATCCCGTCCTCCTCCGACTTTTAGTTCATGCAACTGAAAAACCGCATTGTTTATGGGATGACCCAATATATATATATATATATATATATATATATATATATATATATATATATATATATATATATATATATATATATATATATACGTCTCGACGCGTAATTGACGGTATCTGGTTCTAGAACACGCATTTTGTATGAATACACATTGAAGTGTTTTGTATATACTCTTTTAATCCAGGGCGAATGAAATGCATGGTCATAGTCCGGTAATCTACTGTGTTTATTCCTCCGTCTTCCATACAGTCATACTGGTAACCAATTCTAATATAAATACTTATTTTTCGGGCTGTTGAGAGTCAATACATTTTAACAGTCATATATTTTATAGACAATGAAATGGTGAAAGTTAAATCCAGCACTTGTTGACGTGAAATAGAATGTAACGAGATGACGTAATGGTTTGGAATAGTATGCAAATATTTTTTTTTAATTCACAATAAGACAGTCCGGATTCTTTTCTAATCTCAGCGATGATGAAAAAAGCAATTTAATGAAGTATCGTGAATTTTCATTTAGTGGTTCAGGATACATCATTTTAAATAATTTATGCAAAGTTAATTAAATTTACGTTCATTTTCCCCTTGTTGTCTATGGGTAAAGTTTAGAGAAATAATGCACAATTAAATTAAGTGGCTTAATCTGTTTAGATTAATCCCTTTATTCCCTTTCAGTCACTGGTTTTAACCTAACTTTTATCACTGGCAACATACTGCCTAGTTTAGCGACGCATTAGAAAGGACTACTACTACTACTACTACTACTACTGCTGCTGCTGCTGCTGCTGCTAATAAATTGATTCGTTTATAAAGAATTTTCAAAATAGAGAATGTAGAATAGGCTTACTCACATGTTCCATTAACTGTCTATAACTTTACCAATTTCCCCACTGCAGTATTTCGTGTAATAATAGAAGAAAATGAGACGTTTCCAAATATTTAAGTGTACATATAAGAAAAGTAAATGTTACATAATAATTCTAAACAAAATAAACATATTCGATAAAGTAATTCACTAAAATCTCTACAATATGCTCTACTCAGTTGTAGACTGATAACTTACATATTTTCAACTGTATATATTTTTCTATGTTTTATAGGAAGGTAGAGAGTAAAAGACATGTTAGCTTACTTCTTACGTCTGAATTTCTAATGATTCAGCATATCAAGAAGCCGTATATCTTGGGGATTAGATATTTTTTTTACAAAATAGAAACAATTAAATATAAAAAAAATAGATATAATACGTCTTAACACACACACAGCGGATAACATGATATACACACATAAAAACACAAATTGTTTTCACATTTACAAATAACATGAGTTAACAGTATTTCTAAATTTTGCTCTACTTCTCAAATTAATTTTTTATGTACAGACGCACACACACACACATACACACACGCGTATACTAAACACACACTCACACACTCAGAAATTATGTATGTTTATACACACACACACACACACACACACA